>NC_140199.1:20095931-20363901 GCF_965226575.1 Pagrus pagrus
GTTGACAGCATGCTGGTACTGTTTTCTTCCTCCACTCTCAGTTGCTATGGGCGAGAGAAAAAAAAAAAAAGTAGACCCAAGTTGTTTACCGGTGACTCGTGTGTTTGTCAGGCATTTACTGAGCCCACGCTGCAAAAATGCGTTGTAAGAAATAGTTCAAGATGTGTTTAAACAAGGAGTTTAAGGTTAATTTGCACAGTTGGATGACATTTATTGAAAAGTTTGTTTTTTTCGTGCTATTTACTTACTCAACAAAATGCTAATTCATCCAGGTAACTTGTAACAAGTGACACTTCCTGAACTCTTTGCTAGCAGAAGTGATAAAGTTCGCAAACTAGTCGAGTAATGTCATGTCATGGAGCAATATGTAGCTCAGGTGTGTAACATAAGCAAACATGACAAACCCCAGGCTAACCCTGAATGTGCTGAATTAAAGGGTGAATTCATCCAAGTGGTTTCAAAAAAACAACAGAAAAAAGTAATAAAATGGCTCCATACAGCTCGCCCAGTGTCATTAAAGTCTCCAGAAGCCCCAAGATCCCAAATTGAGTTGAAAATATGTTGTTTACATCCTCAATGTGCAGTCGAGCTTGCGTTATAGCGGTGTAAATAACTTCTTTTCAAATCAATTTGGGATCTCAGGGCTCGCAGAGAGTTGGATTACACTGTCGCCCAGTTACACACTGTTTGATATACATTTTGTATCTCTGGGCTTCTGGAGACTTTAATAACGCTGGATGAACTGTGTGAAGCCATTTTATTTGCCGTTTTTTTCTTTTTGCAGTTGTTTTTTTAGTTTTAAACAAGTCCCCATCTACTTCAGTTGTTCAGGAAAATGCTGCAACACTTTTGCTGTGAAGCTCCAGAAATTACTTGTGGACTGCAAAACTTCACCCCACTTTCCATCCACATGAGGTTGAGTGGATAATGACTGAAATTAGATTTTTGGGGGAACTTATCCTTTAAGCGCCTGTGTGTTTTATCGCTCAATGAATTAAAATCTTCCTTTTGTATGGGAAAGAAAGTGAACACCTCTTTGAAAAGTTAGTCTTTCTTCAAAGATACTCCAAAATATGACTAACAATCATGTTTTACACAAGTTTATGCTAAATATACATTTTAATACTAAAATGACTGAGATCAAAATGAATCACTACTGCGTGAGTAAACACACCCGGAGAAATGGTGGAAAACTTTTTTGAAGCTGACACTAACTTCTCCCAATCATTCCTAGTGTTTTTTTTTTCCAGTCATGCTTTTCTGAGCTGGAACAGCAGCCCTGGTGTTTAAGTACACAGCTACCATAACATAGATTTATTCAGAGTGTTTAAGGTACGACGAGACAAAAGAAGCAGCTTTCTCTTTTGCTTAGTTTGACAGGGCGCAGAGCTCACGTTACAGACAGTGTTGTCACTGGAAATGGGTCATCACATTTTCAGCTCTGCACCAGATTACAGTCCCTGTGGTCACAACAGTAGTACTCTCGTCAAAGTAAACGGGTAGTGTTTTAGTTTTAAAAGTGTTTATTTATACACTCTTCCAAAGCAAACGATACACTCTACAGTGTATATGTCAAGGAATTACCCGGAGAATCCAACAGGAAGTTGACTCTTTTCTATCAGGAAGCATCTGTCCACAAAGTTCAAGTTCAAACATGCTTTTTATAAATTCAGCAGTTTTATTTTCAGACCACAAGTTTCCTGTCAGCCATCATGTGTCAGGCAACTTTGGAAAAATGGCTTCCTGTCATCAAGGGGATTGTCCCTTCTGTCAGACAAGTCAATACAGTAATTAGGCCGATATTGGTCGAACACAGAGGTATTGGTATTGGTCTATATGTTGTCTTTTCAGAGATTCTAATGCAGAAAAAGATGCTTGGGGTCTTTTATAACTATTAAATTCCCAGTTTTGTTTCAGTGGACTGCAGTGTCATTTTATCAAGTTTACTGTTAAACTGCAAAATGTCCTGCCTCCATTACATATCTTGGGTTGGGCTCTAATCATTACACTCACTGCAGTAAAGATAGGTCATATTATGTCAGATGTCAAGAAGTAGGCTGAGCATTAGGTTTCTAAAATTCCTGTTCAGTGGTATTTGCTTGTGATTGCTGTTCCTCTTTGTGGATTGATGTGTCTGCATTTGCAATAAGCTGTCACGCTGTTCTCAATAACTTTGTAATTTTGATGGTGCTGACTGGCCTCTTTTAAAGCTGCATAAATGCACCCATGTGTTGCAACAAATGACTCAGTTTGACCCTGTTTATTATAATTAAGTGACTCAGATGTTAATTGATTGTCAATAAGGTGGGTATGTTATTTTGCTTGCTCGAGGTTTCACAAGTGCAGTGATTCATGTAAGTAGAGTAGTAATCAGTGACGATGAACCTCAGATAGTGCAGGGGATCTGACCTGTGTGAGCTGACCAATCAGAGCAGACTGGGTATTCAGGAGAGGGGGCTTTAAAGAGACAGGAACTAAATCAGAGTGTTTCAGACAGAGGGGGATACAGCGCTGCAGCACTGGACAGTATGAGAAAACTGATGTGTTTTTTGCGCATTAACACATGTAAACCTATTCTATGAGTAACTCTAAAAAAGTAAATAAAATTATGAACCTGAAAATGAGCATAATGTGTCTCCTTTAACTGGGACCAAACATTTACAGTATTATTTAGAAGAGCTGCAACGATAGTTTCCAACTATTACATTTAACGCCATCTGATTTGATAATCGATTGATTGGTTTGAGTAATTTTTTTAAATTAAAAAAAAGTTTTAATTCTCTGTTTCCAGCTTTTTAAATGCAAATATTTTCTGGATTCTTTGCTCCTCTATGACAGTAACTTGAATATCTTTGGATTGTGGACAAAATAAGACATTTGAGGACATTGTCTTGGGAAACACTTTTCCCCATTTTCTTACATTTTATAGACCAAACAACTAATCGATTTGATCCAGAAAATGATGGTTAGTTGCAGCTCTATTTGTAAGAGAGACTTGAACAGAGATGCTCTTGAGCATTCCACTTCTCGACTTTGCATTGCTTAATAGTTGTGTGACCTTGTGGGATGTCCTCCCATGAGTGTTGGACTGATGATAACAATGAAAAATAAGGTTAAACTTATAAAAGTAACTCCTCATACCTTTTGAATATGTCTATAAAGTACCTAATTACTATAAAAAGGAAATTTTAACCCTCTGGCTGCGTATTTGTGACAGTTTTGTTAAGGTTGACACAGATAAATAACCAGAGTTTTATGACCTGTATATTTGGTGCATTTTTGATACTTGAGATAATGACGATGATATAATGATAATATTTGTTGTCAGTTCACACGAATCGAGCAGGCTGGTATTTCCTGTGTGCAAAGCTGCTTGTCCCAGAGGAATGTGTGGAATGTATTCTTTTGTCCTCTGTAGATTTAGCAGAGTCTCGTTTCTGTACTGCTGGCTGGAGAGCCCAGGAAGAGATGGCAGACTGGAAATGAGTCTGGGAGACCTTCGGTAACCCCCGTGGAGAAGTCATCCTTCTCAAAGCTGGGGGATTCTATAAGTCGGAGAGGAGGGATGAACTCTTAAAAAAGTCCCCATGCTGTTGCAAACATCCTCTCATTAGAGGGATGTTCTCCAGTGTTTGACTAAAGACATGTCAATCCACGGCTCTGAATCGCAGCCCCCAGTTCCCTGTTTATTTATAGCCAGAGGAACTTGCCACTGGATGTCTCCTTCACGCAACCCATGGCTGTGATCTTGAAGGGAGGAGGAAGGCTGTAATTGAGGCTTTCTGCTTTCAATTATTGTTTTTCAAATTTTATGGGGAGATGAGCTCTCAGCATTTTGACTGTGGCTTCTCTGTGGCCTCCGAGCTGGATGAGATGAGAGCAGAGCTGCCAGCACATCAAACACTAGATTGATTGACTAGCAGGAAAATTAATGCATGATTATAGATTACAACATGGTTTCTCTCCGCCCATCAGCTTATTATCCTGAATACCATTGTCGTGAAGCAATATTCCCACACTCTGTAAACATTTAATACCTATATAGAAATAGTTTTAAAGGTCTAATATTAAAGAAGACCAAACATAAATCTTTCAGAGGCGGCCATATACATTTAACCGGCTTTGCCTCTATCGAAGCTGCTACGCTACATTACCAGGTTCTCACAGTTGACTTCATGCTGGTTAATGAGGCAGGATCTTTGCCGCTGTGGCTAACGTTTCTCACACACATTTCAGAGAAGACTTGTGATTAAATATTTAAAACTATGCTCATATCAAAGCATCGTACGTGTAAAATCCAACTATTTACCTTATCAGTTTGCTTACAAAACCTTTTGAACTTCCTGAATTTTCATACCTCCACTCCTTTTGAAAACAGAAACATTTCATTTTCTCTAAAGCTTCTTCTTCATCTTTCACCGCTTCAGGAAACTCTTCAAAAAACATATCACGTTTATAAGCTTTATGTAGTCCTCCAGATGACTTTTCTCCTGTTGTGTAGATTTGGTTTAGATTTACAGTTTTCCAGAGTGTTTCTCTGGAGACTAATCTTTGTTTTCAAGAGTTTGAGTGGGCGAAGAGATTTTGTAGTGTATTTCTCAATATATTGAATTACAATAAGAATTACAGCACTGCTTTATTGTCCTCGTCCATGTGTCAAGATACCAAGAGCGCACGCTTTGCTTCAGTCCTACAGTACTCAGAATGAAGGTCAAAGCTTATCATCATATTCTGCACTTGTTTAATAAATTACGTCCAGAAAAAGAAACCAAGGAGTCTTCAGCCATGCCAGCATGTGTGAGTCTGTACTTACTTACAAAACTCTAACATCTGCATGCTAATCTGTTCACAATGACTGTTCACATGCTGATGTTTAATAGTAATTTAATATAATATTTGAAAATTAAAGCTTGAAACAGTATAGCTGAGGTGTATGGGATTGTCAGATTTGTGTGGTCAGACACATCAAAGTACTGGACAAAATGTGACCGGATACTGCAGGTCCATGAATGTGACTATCGTGACGAAAATTCCCTTAATATCACAATGTATAACAATCATTTGCGAAATTTAATTTGTCACTATTATTGTCATTGGTCCATGTAACAATGTGTCAAGAGTGATACTCCTCATGTCAACACTACAGGACAAATTACTGAAATAAAGTTATTGGCTACTCGCTGTATCTTTCTAATGTGTTGCTTGCAAAATTGCACAAATAAAGAAAAGGGGAAAATATGTCAGCTGGCTGAATCTACTCACATATGTGATAATATTCTGATTGTGTGTTTATTTGCAAGACAGTTCGGTTAATAAATGTTTGCTTGTTAAAGCTTAGAAATCTATATTAGCTCAATTCTGTGGTGTCACAGAAAAACCTCCTGCTGCTTCTCTGCCTTAGTTAATTGTGATGTTATCATATATAAACATGTCGCTCAGTCTCATTAAACTTGAATGGAGAACTTCAGGCAAATATGTTTATTATGGCCCCAGGAGCTCTCTTTTCTTTCTACTGCAAGGATAAATGGGACTTGTTTAGGCTTTTCAAACTAATCTGTTAATAAGGAGCATATGTGTAACCTCTAGAGTATCTTGAAATGTTCCTTTTTTAATTATTAAATGACGTTTAATACATAAAGTTTTCTTATTCTTCTTGTTTATTTTCTTGCAGAGGAGAAGGCCTCTGAAGTCGGGGACTCGACAAAAAAGGAATTCTTGTTTTTGAACTGATCTTCAGTCCCCTTCAGCCATGTGTTCCACAAATCACTCAAACTGGGTCACTTTTGAAGATGACAACACACCACTCTCATCACCTCAGAAGCCCCTACAGTCACCAGGCGTTATCAAGGCATCAGTACCGCGTCCCAATGGTCTGAAATTAGTGCTTCCTCCGATCAGAGACACTTCCTGGAGCTTCAATAGTTCCCTGGAATCCCCTCAAAGCAACTCAAGTCTTAGTGGAAGTTCCTGTGTACCATGTAACACGCCCTTTTGCACTCCTATGAGTGGGGTTCCTAGCAGTGCGTCCCCATTTCACTCCAACACGTGGGAAAAGAACGACTTCTTTCGGAGTCTCTCCAGTGCATCTACCACCTCTGCTCCCTCGCCTGCACCAGTCAGTCAAACCTCAGATGGACCAAGCCCTTTCCCTTCATACCGGGGGAACTCAGGACACTATAACCCCTTCTGGGATGGATCTAGACACAGCGCAGAAGTGGACAGCTCCTCCTCAGACTCAGAAACTGACAACAGCCTACCCCGTTTCTTTATTCGGACCAAAGATGGCAGCGAGCCTCCGCAACTCCAGAGCTCCTTCAACTACGTTTGCCACAAACTGGAGGGCCTACGAGCAGAGACGGACCACGAAACAGAGACAGAAAAAGATGTGGAGAGACGGCTGAGTTGCAATAATGAGGTGTTAGGTGAGGGTTCGTCTCAGTTTGTACCTCGGGGTCTGTTTCGCAGCCAGAAGAGAGACGGCTGGTCTGTCATGATCAGGATTCCAGAAAAAAAGAACCGCATGTCTTCTCGACAGTGGGGGCCAATCTATCTCCGCTTGTTGCCGGGAGGTGTGCTGCAGATGTACTATGAGAAAGGCCTGGAGAAGCCATACAAGGAGTTCCAGCTCCTCCCTCAGTGTAGGATTTCTGATCTTAAACTGGAAACCTACGGCGAGCCCCGCAAAGTCCTCACACTCAAGATTGAACATTTCTCGTACACAGAAAAGAAGCGCTTCCACCCTAAGTTAGAGGTTAGTCATGAGGCGGAGGTAGAACAGCTGCTCAAGTTTGGCTCCACAGTACATGACGAGATGGAGGACCTGGTAGTCTCCATGGAAGAGGAAATCTTCAAGCTCTCTGTGCCCCATCAGCAGAGGCGGCACTACGAGGAGCAGGAGCTGTCGTTGCAGATCACTGATCACATCTGGGTACAACTGGATAAGAGTGGAGGAGTCACGGAGAGGACGGCCTTCACCCAGATTCACTGTCTGGCTTTTCTGAACGGAGTAGGGGATTGTTTTCTTGCCCTTAACGATCTTGGGCTGCTGCGCTTTGACTCCAGCTACGGGTCTGAGGAGGAACTCTGGATGGAGATCGCCGACTGCCATTTTCACAAATGTGTGAATGAGACGGAGTTCCAGAGGTCCCGGCTGATTAAGTTCTCACCTCCTGACGCCTGCAGGGCTGAGCTGATGCGGTACAAGACGATAATTTTGGGTTGCACAGAAATTCCCTTCTCAATCAGAGCTGTGGTCACAGTTCAAGGTGCCTACGTGGAGCTCCAGGCCTTTCTTAACATGTCAGCCACCTTCCTCGCCTCCATGGGTGGGTCTGACACGTACCCACTGTGTGAGAATGTAGTGATCCGTGTGCCGGTGCCGGGGGAATGGGTCAAAGTGACGCAGACAGTGGCCTTACTGCGACAGAGGTCGCTGAAGGCCCGTATGAACAGAAACACCTGCTTGGGTGCTGTCGGCGCTGCAGACTCTCAGCCTGTCATGCAGGTGACAATCGGCACTGTCAAATACGAGAATGTATACTCAGCTGTCGTGTGGAGGATTGACAGACTGCCTGCAAAGAATACGGGTAACACATTTCTGAGAGATTGAAATCCTGCACATCCTCACATATAATTTTCTCATTAGCTTCCTCCTCTTTGGCCTCTTATGCATGTACAGTATGTTTGCCACTCTGTGGTGTAACACTCTAACTACAAGTGACCTTTGTTTTCTCCTCTGCAGCAGTGGATCATCCCCATTCTTTTTCCTGCAAGCTCGAGCTGGGATCTGATCAGGAGATCCCGAGTGACTGGTACCCTTTTGTCACGATGGAATGTGAAATTATGGGCGCAGTCGTGTCACAGACCAGGGTGAAGTCACTGGGCACCACGAACGACATCCAGCCGCAGAAACATGTGACCAGCTGGACACGCTATCATTGTCAGGTAAGATGTTTCACCAGGGGAATAATAACAACAACAATCCTTATTTATCGGTGCTTCTAACCAAATTTTTCTCTTTCTTAGGTGGAAGTTGAGAAGAAATGGATTGAAACAGAATCACAGAAGCAGTCTGGCTGTATGACACAGTGATATTTAAAGACACTCTGAAGAGGACGTTATCCCTTTGGTTCAAGATATTTGCCAAAATCTTACAAAAGACAAGAAAGGATAACGAAAAATGAACAAGAACGAGGGTGATGAGGGACTTTCTGCTTATATCCGGTGTCAAATTCATCTAATTACACATAGCCTGGTAGTATTTCTTACGGAGGTTAACCGATTTTGTATCCTTTAACTGAGACTGAATTAGTCTAGACCTAATAAACAATTTAACATGGTCCTTTTGCCTAGCACTTTACATTTAATAGATTTATTAACTGTTTGACTACAGTTCATATGAGTTCTGTATATAAGCTTGCATTTGCATCAGCTGCACTGCCCTCCAGAATGATTGGCATCCTTAATAAGAAATGCCTTAAGAAGTGTGCGCCGAAGGGGCTGTGTGAGATAAACAGCTTAAGTAATGAGCAATATTTTCTTTGCAGATGTTTAAGGTCAGGCACTTTTGTTGCCTAGCGATGATTAAAGTTAACATACTTCCAGACCGATTAGCTTAGGTAGGAATCCTGCACATTTGTACTAAATCCTATGTGTCAATAATCTATAAAAACCTGGGGATAAAGGACTACCTTGTTGAACAAAAACATTGGTTTAAAGGTGGGTCACATCATGCTGAGTCCCGCAGAGCAGCATTTTGTCTGAAGTGTCGTAATCACAGTTATTACAGTAATTCGGTTGAACTGACTCAGGCCTGCCAATTAGCAGCCATTCTCAGCAATGAAACACTCTGATCAACATGAGACAAACAGACAAATCATTTCTGGCCCAGTTACGCATGTGCATGTGCCTGAAAAGGTACTTAATTGATTCATAGTTGTGGGAACTGTCTTGTTGTGCATACGAGGTCTAAAATTTACTATGCAACATAGGATGCTACTATTATTTGTACTTATTTCCAAATGTACTACAACTCATTACTTGCGTTGCTTACCTCAAGCGGACTTTTGACTTTATACCAAGGTTGTATTCTGGAGGACTGTAATTTTATTTAAACAAATCAAATCCTTTATTATGTGATCTTTCTGCCTCTGGGTTGTGAATAGGTTGGATAAAAAAAAATGAATAAAAAAATAAAAAAAATAATGGTGAAGCTTCATAGTGACCAACAAGGCCTTCAATGATGACTTTTTATGTATGAGGTACCTGGCTTAAGCTGGATATTATGTACATCAAGAGTAAAAATTTAATTAAAGCTGAATGACTCATGGTATTTCTTCCCAGATGTTCACAAGACTAAACTCTGAACCTAAACTCACAAATGTACTCTGGATATAAGTTTTCTATGAGACGGGACGTGAACTGTGGCTGCTTCCTGTTCCTATCCCGCAGACATCCGACATACCAAAGGCATTTAATGACATTTCATGTATATGCTGTAAAGTGTAGCTGTCTGATAAACATGAAGTGATATTTGTGTTTTAAGTCTTCCCACAGTAACACAAAAGTTTTAAACAAACACCTCACTGAGTGTCAGAACAGTCAGTGTCATCATCATCATCATCCTCATTATCGCAATTTTGTCGAGAGACTGAGACATCCTGCCGTGAATAATGACAGGCTGCTGCTCAATAAATGACATGATTTGTAGGAAGTGATATTTTTAAAGTGCCGCATGCTGTGTGATCACTATTTGAACTGAGTGTGCAGGTAGACAGGAGTGAAGTATCTTCTTACCCTGAAATGAATGGGGCTCTTCAGGAACACACTGCTGACAATCATGGTTATTAACATGCGTTCAGAACCCACTCTCATGAGTGCTGCTGTTTAATGAAGTAATTTTACCACAGTCCGCTGTGGTGGTGAGTCACTGTGAGTCAGCCAAGGACCACGCTGAGCCTCTACTAAAGAAATAATGTCCAAACACTTTGGACTGTTTCATTCTTGAATCTAAATTGACTGCTGGCTTTTTTCTCGTTATTTCATTTATGCAGTTGATGTGTTTTAGGAACTTTGGGTGTTTATACTTTCCACCGAAGTTGTATTAGTTAGAAGGCAGAAGGCCTTTAAACACACCTAATCCACTGTTTTTTAAAGTATTTCTGATCTCAAAATGAATTGGTATCGACAAAAGGGTTCAGATTTTATATTAGAATATTTTCTATAGCTTAAAGCAACACTGTGTGACTATACAAGTTATTCTGGAGGAAGATGGTTGATTGTTGAGTCTCTTTGGGTTAAGGTTTGGGTCTGATGCCAAAGACTTGGTTTGGTGACGATTTAGGCATGAGACTGGCGTACCTGGTCGACTCCAGCCTCCTGTGACCCTGCAGGTGTTAAATGGGTGTACTGATGGATGGATGGAGAGAACAACAACTATCTTTCTGCAAAAAAGTAACATAGTGCTACTTTAAGTAGGGGCTAATACAATTACCATAACATACATAATGTAATATCAGTTATACATGGGAATAAAGAGGGCATCATCTTATAATTCAAGGAGAGCTTCAGAGTCCAGAGTATCTTTGTAGTGCAGTGGCAGCTGAGTGTCCACAGGGGCGTCTCATGTTGCTGCAGCACTCTCATCCTCATCACAAGTCATCCTACAGTGTTGAAAGAGTGCCAGCATCGGCAAACAGATGCTTGGAGGAAAGCTTGGGTCACAATCTCCTGCTGCCGCTGCTAAGAATCTATTGAACGGCAAGTTCAAAATGAAGTGTTTTGTAAAGGGCGAAATATTTTTAACTCCTGGCATTGTGCACTCCAGGGATAACAGCACAGCTCGACTGTGCCCAGCTCCCAGCAATGTGGAAAATGTGCAACAGAGTACCCTTTTCTTTTGAAAGTATCCAGAAACTAGGGCTGGAGAGGTTGTGTTGGACAGAAATACTTGAAGGATCGGACAACCAGTCAAGCTGCTGACAAATAAGTGCTCGAGCCATGTTCAACATGAGGATGTTTACTTCTGCTAGGACTCATATTTTCACATTGTAACCTTGTTGAAATGTGACTGACTGAATGCCACCAAATGTTTGGTTACCAGAGATCTGGAAAATGATTGAGAAGGCCTCAACTCCCATGTTTTGCTTCAGCTAGGCCGTAAGTAGATTATATATGTATCCAAATACATTACAGTCCATATTATAAAGACAAACAGTCAGATAACAGTGACTCCATCAGTATCACCCCTACTTTGTGGACACTACATCCAAACAAAGATGGCGGTGTCAGCTCCAATCACATCCCTCTGTGGAGGCAATTACTATCACCTGTGTGTGTGCACCTCCCATCACGGTGGACCGGCTAAACCATCATCTGACTTCATCACAGCTAACTAGTTACATGTATTATAGTTATTTTTTTTGCTTTAAAATATGCTGACCAACACAGGCCCAGTGGTAAGAAAAGCTGCCTTTAAGCTAGTCTTGCTACAGGCTAACAGCTAACTAATAACAATAGCCTGGCTTTGCTACAACCTGCGTTAGCTAACTGTTAGCATAACTGTTGGGTTGTGTTGACTTGTATAAACGTGATAAATGCGCTCCTGAAGGCACCAATTCACTTCAAATGTGGACATTTATCCTGTACATAGAGCTATTTCTTTAGAATAGTTAAATACAGTTTAATTCATCTTGTTGTCAAGTCCAAACTTCTCAAAATATATCAATTAACTAGGTCAATTACTATAAAAGTAACACCAATGACGTTTGGTCCCATTTTTAAGTCTGTGCATAAGCATTTTATTTTGCTAACATTTATCTTGGATTGTTTTCGCTTCCTTTTGAATTGAATCAAATTCAAAGTAAAGACTAATTTATAATCTTGAATTTAATCTGAAAATGTTAATTTTATCTAGAAAAATACACGCTATGTGCCTATTAAATGTATTATTATATTATATTGCCTCCCGAAATGTGGAGTGCCTATGATATATTCACAGTCACATAAAGCTGTATGAGTCTACAGTATCCAGCAGACCGCAACATAAAAAAGGTAGATTTTTAAATGGAATTTGGTGCGTAGCTTATCAAAACATACACGAACAGGTTGGGATGAATCACTTTCTCCTCACAAGCAGCTGCACAGCCTCTGACTTAGTGTTTGTAAACAACTGCAGGCCAAACTCTACCTGTCCATAATTGATGATGTGATCGAGAATATGAGGGAGCTCTTCTCGGATGAAGGCCTTGAAGACCGAGTCCTGGACGATTTAAGACATGTGAGTTATATTCTCCATATCTTTGCTCCATTTCTCTTTTAAAATGATACATATATTATACACATCTCGACCTAAGTTGTCAGTTACAGCAAAGTAAGATCATCTAGTGAGGAAGTGCACACCTTAGAAGGAAGACAGTCTGTTGTGTCTTCTGCTGTGCAGCTCTGGGAATCGAAGATGATGCAGTCAAAAGCAATGGAAGACTTCAGGAAAAACAATATCAACTCATCCAACTTCGTGCTGCAGCTCCCCGCAAACTACAGTCAGACGGATCAGGAGGTCACAGGTAACACATTAATGCCTGCAAAACAAACATATCTAATTACAGCTTGTCAAACAGATAATACTTTGTAAGTAGTTCTCTTAAATAGAATTATTTTTAGCATATTAGCTCTGACGAAAAGTGTCCACAAAGGGCACAAAGTAATTAAACTCAAGTGATTCAAAGAGACGACAGCTCGTTCTTTTGTTTTTTCTATCATGTTCTCTGCTCTGATTTTTGCTCTCAGCCTCAGTTATGATCCCAGCAAGTCAGAACATCCACAGTTTCCCCCGACTCAAGGCAAGTGTCATTAATATTTATAATGCATCACCTCTGACCTCATAAAAAAAGTCAAGAGTGCGCAGCACTGACATTTTTTTATTTCGAGTGGTGGAATTTCTTGATTTTAAGTTTTTGCTTTAGGGCTCAGAAATTGTTAAATTGTGGACTAGAAATCAAACCAAAATATCAAGTTGCTTTCTGATAGCTAGATTTAAAAAACATTTTACATTTTTCAACTTAAATGTTTACATCAAATCACCTTGGATATATATACATTTGTGAAAACACTTGAAAGCTCTGCAACCACTGAACTTGCACCACCTGAAAGATTCAAAGTTATTATTATTTGCCTCCATAGTCACATTCATTTCCTCTGCTGTCCTCTGACATGAAAGCTGTGTGACGGACCTGTTCACCTCATGGCTATAAGTATCACATTGGCATTATAAAGCAGTCCAACACTATTAGACAAGAATCAATGTTTCAATGATTGATTGACCCTAACGTTTAGCATGAGATCACTCTAAATCATTAGTGTTTGATGTGCTGACTTGTGTCTTCTCGTTTGATCGCAGAACAACTCCGAGACACTAGCTACTTTTTCTCTCCCTGCTGGGTTAGCTTACCCTGTGCAGATACCAGCTGGAGTCACACTACAGACAGCATCTGGTACACAATGATTTACCCTGTTGAGGGCTTATATCTGCCTTTGTTTTAAGCATTTACTTATAGGTTGGAATAACATTTGACTCTTCTCTTCTGTCTCACTAAGGTCAACTTTACAAGGTCAATGTTCCTGTGGTGGTCACTCAGGCTGCGGCAGGTCAGCAGCATGTGTCCCGACCCACGCAGAAAGTCACTGAGTGGAGAGAGCCTGCTGCCCCTCGGCCAGCTGCAGTCCCACCAAACACCACTCATCCTCAGGAGGTGGAGCCATCCTCTGCTCCAGCTCCATCCGTCACACAGCCTCCACATCCAAAGGCCAATTATGTACCCCCTAGTAAGGAGAGCAGCCTCCCCCAGCAGCCACAAGCTCCTGCTGCTGATACCTCGCTGCTCCAGGGGGCCGACTCTCCAGAGCCAGAGCCAGAGCCAGAGCTCAGGCTGGAAGAAAACGAGCCGAGTCCACAACCAGAACCCATGAACCTCAGTATGACCGCCTCACCCTGCGGTCAGTCATTAGACTTCCAGACAGGCACTGAGGAGACTTTGACACAGACGGCACAACTAAAGAGCAGCGACGTTGACGACATCCTGAAACAAGTGATTGAGGAGGAGCGAGAGAAGGCAGAAAGGGCGAGGAGTCTAACGTCTGCAAAGACTGACGATCAGTCTGAGGCTGTTCTCGGGGTAATTTGAAAAGAATTTTCCCTTTTTAAGAAACTCCAGTTCACAGAAATAGAAAAAGAAATTGGCCTCTTTTTTTTTTGCAGGTGCAGGTATGTATCGTGTAATTAATAGTTCTAAATTTTGGAAAAATGCACTCATTCGCTTTCCTGCCGAGAGTTGGATGAGAAAATCAATTCAGCTCTAAAGTATGTGCTGCCCGAGCCAGCAGCCAGTTAGCTTTAGATTAGCATGAAGACTGGAAACAGAGGGAAACAGCTAGCTGGCTCAGTCCAAAAGCAACATAATCCACCTACCATAACCCTCTAAAGCTCGCTAATTTACAGTAATGACTTGGTTTGTTTTATCCAAGCTTTATGCTGAGCTAACCAGCTGCTGGCTTTAGCTTTGTATTTACTAGACCAACATGAAATAATCATAGGCAGGACAGTGAATTTCCCCAAAATGTCAGACTGTTCCTTCAAATATTCCAATATTCCACTTAACTGGTGTCACAAATGTAGGTGTGGACTTTAGAAAAGGTGTTTCGAGGATCTAATGAAATGACATTGAGCTGGAGTTTAGGATCCAGCTTGAAGCTTGACCCATAGGAGGGACTAAATGTGAAGATAGTGTGACATCTGCTGCTCTGATTTTGACCAAACTAAAACTAAATGTAATAATTAAAGTAAGGAATAATATTTTTAAATTATAAACTGTCCAATTTAAAAGAAACCCATCCATTTTGATAGAGTTAGTAATCTCATACCTTTGCAACGTGTATCTTCAGCATGCGTCACATTAAAAGAAGAAGAGCAGCAAAACAGACAGCTGTGCTATCTTAAGCCAATTCAAGTGTTCAGTCTTAAATTATTCAAACCGCAGCACTCAGGCCCTCTCCAACTCTTTCCAAATTTATAACTGTTACTTTTCTTCTTGCAATCCGTGCCAAGCTGGACCTTGACTACAGCTACAGTGAACTGTCAGACATTGTTCAGCTAGACGGACCTGCAGGCAACTCTGACCTCGAGGAGGAAGAGGGAGCTCCCCTGGACGAGAATGACTTTCTGGGTATAATCAACGCAGAGGCCATAAAGGCGCTGCAGGAAGGAGACGGAAGCAGCAACGGCAACAGCATCTCCTCCAGCAGCGATGGCGAGGGGGTAGACGAGCTCGCTAATGTAGAGGACGAGGTGAAAGAGTTTGATACACGTTTTATTATTTGCAGCTAAAACATCTGCAAGAAATGTATCAGTCATGTTTTTTTTTTCACAGCACGTCTTTTATTGTGTGTTTGAACTGTTCGAACTGTCCAATAGGATCCTCTGAATTCAGGTGATGATGTGATCGAGCAGGACATCCCAGATCTCTTCGACACTGACAATGTAATCGTTTGCCAGTATGACAAGGTAAGAACATACTGTCCATTATTTGCCTTTAAACAAGCCCAGCTCTGAATACTGACTGTTAAAATTAAAACAGTTTTCTTTCCGTTGCAGATTCACCGCAGTAAGAACCGCTGGAAGTTTCATTTGAAAGATGGAGTGATGTGTTACGGAGGCAGAGACTACGTGTTCTCTAAAGCTGTAGGGGAAGCCGAGTGGTAATGAGCTCTAGTTCTGTTGCTCACATCAGATAATCATGTTGAAAGAGGAAACTGATTTAAAACGGAGAAACAATCAGTGAATTTAGACCGCTTGGTGGTGTAATTTGGCTAACAGAGCAGGCAGTTAAAACACCACTGTGCAAAATCACTGATACTTTTGTTGTTTTTTTCAGAACGTAATTATCAGAACGATACTGAAAGCCATTTACAGTGTTGCAGCCAATTACTTACAGCGCTGCTTCTGAATCCAACCTACTGAGACAAACAGCATGAATTTATGTTGTATCATATTTTGCTGTAGAAAGTTAAATTTATTAGTGGAGCAAAACACCATTTGACCTGAAATGTGTTTTCTTCCGTCATGATTATGTTGCTTTGAAGGGAGCTAATGTGCTGTTTGATTTCCAGACGTTGTAATGTCTTGCTTTAATCATGCTTCAGATACACTGAACTGCACTGTTGTGCTGCAGTCAATAAACCCTTTTATTTCCATTCAACCCTGTACAAAGCCGGTGTTACCTTGTTGTCATATTTTTATAATGAACTAAGGTTTTTCCTTGAAACCAAACGGGTCCCACTGGCCTATTATATGAAAAATCACTGGAACATGACAAAATAAATGTATAAATGCCAGGATGAACACTAAAATGAATTATTTTTTGTTTGGGGCTTTGATAGGCACTGAAGTAGCTACTCACAGCTGGAAAGAAAATATAGAAAGGCTGGTGTGACAGCTGCAGTAACAACTCACAAAACAAAAGTCAGTGACAAATCCTTGGAAAATGTTTTTACTGCTGATGTCAAGTTTTCAGTTTGATTGGCACTGTTGTGGTTATTTTACTGACATTCTTGAGTGCAGACCTATTAGTTTTTTTGTTAAGTTAATTATTTTCTTATACTGCAACCAAAATAGTGTCGGCACGTACTGTACTTATAACTGTGGTTCCAGATTTGTGGGTCGGTGTCCCTGCAAATTGAATCTGAGGGGTCAGAAACTAACCAGGATATGAAATTGGGCTGCATGATACAGTAAAAAATCAATCCTATTGTGATTATTTTTTTACAGATATTGTGATTGATATGATTTGTGATTAGTGTGAATGATCACACACTTCAGAATTTAAATTTTCACAACAAAAGAAGAGAGATGTGACATTTGTTGTGGTCTGTACCAAACAAACAGGTTTTCTTACATCTTGAGAAAAAGATTTGCAGGCCAGTGCATCTCTGCAGCTATACAGTACTTCATTATAAAGCTGTTTTGTTTATATTATACCTCTATTAAAAAAAAGGGACTTTCTGTGATTTGGACATTGCACTTTGCCATATTGTTATTTGTTTTCTGGATATTTCTGAAAAGATAAAAGCATGTTCTTTAAAATAAAGTATAGAAATGGAGGTTTAACATAGGAATCTTATTTTCCACAGCCACAGTTGAAAGCTGTTACTAAACATGGAAACAATGGAAAATGATACTTATTGACCATATTTCTTTTATGTTTTATTGTAAAAATCCAGGACACTTTGAACAGCAGTAATGTTTCTCATAGAGAGGCTCCTGGAGGTCTGCAGTTTTCAAGTCTCCCACCTCCAGCGTCTCCTGAGCACAACTAACCAATAGATGGCACTAAAACACATCTTTGATGAGCTAAAACAAAGACTTCATTTCATCACATTTACTTCACTGTATTGAAACTCAAAATATAAAGCTTTATAAGGACAGAATAATAAATAATTTCTACTTATTGACTAAATAAGTAAATGTCTCTTGTAACAGCACCGTACACAGGTTTAGTTTTTCACAGCATATCTTGATTTTAAAAACAAATCACAACCAATGGTTTAAAATAGCTTTGCAGATAAACTGGCCTGTTTAATGTGGTCGCTGTGCCATCCGTCTGCTGCTTTCTACCACATTACCTGAGCAGAAAATGGTGGCTGGAGCACCTGTTGTCTTCAATTTGAGGTCTCTGATGTGATTCTCACTTTGTAAACTAACCTAGATCAGCTCTGATCTAAAAGCCCTGACCTCAATTTTTGAAGAAATGCTGCATCTTTAGCACGACAGCAGACTCTGCCTGTGAGTTCATAATGAAATTCTCCATGTTGATGGTCATGTGGCTCCCTTCAAGCATCCCTTCATCTTAATGTGATAGGCGTAGAAGCCGAGGGAGTGAGGTGTTTTGGTGGAGGTTTTCTGGGTCGAGTTGAGGTGTGAAGCCAGAGTCTGTGACCTGTAGAAGTCGGCGCTGGCGTGGCAGCAGCCGCAGCGACTCAGCAGCAGGCACACGTCCCTCCTGAAAGCCCGTGTGAAGAGCGTGTACAGGAAAGGGTTGCAGAGGGAGTTGATGGGATAAAAAAGGATGAGCAGGATCTTTGAGTGAGACACGGTTATGAGGGGCATACGCAGGGCTGCAGAGATGGCAAAGAAGGAGATCGGCGCCATGCACACAAAGTCGGTGAAAATGAGCACAGCCATGCGCTTTGCAATCTTGGTGTCTCCGTGACGGGTGGAGTGCTCCGGGTTGTGAACGCTCAGATATATGCATATGTAACAGTAGCAGACCACCAGGAAGGCGACGACATTGAGGATGAGCATAGCCACCACGTACACCTGAGAGCCCAGAGTGTCGATGTCCATGGGCAGACAGATGCTCACTCTGCTGTAACTGCTGACCCCCACAAGAGGGAGCAGAGCAACCAATAGAGAGAAGCCCCAGCCTGCCCCCATAATGGCTGCCACATGGTGCATCCGCAGCCTCTTGTTCACATGCATGGCGTTGCTGATGGTGTGCCAACGTTCGAGGCTGATCACAGTCAGCGTGTATACTGACAGCTCGCTGGCAAACACCGTCAAAAACCCTGCAATCCCACATCCGGGCCCCGTCTGCCAGTCTGTGGCGTGGTTGTAGTACTCGTGATGGGAGTGGTAGTCCATGAAGGCGATGAGCATCAGGTAGAGCCCCATGCAGAGGTCGGCTACAGCCAGGTTACACATGAGGAATCTGGAGATGGTAAGCTTATTGTGGCTGATCAGCAGGATGATCAGAACAGCTAGGTTACCGGTCACAGCGAAAACCGTGATGATCCAGGTGAGACAGCGCAGGAAGGGAAAGCCCAGCAGGTCCTCACAAGGGTTAAAGGCGTCCGGCTTTGGCAAGCACTTGACAAAGGGGTTGTTAAGACAATCCAGCTCCAGGTCTGGATACTGAAAGTTGATGTCATCGATTATATTCATGCCATCTGCGGTGGGATCTCTGAAACATACACAGATGTTAACATCAGGGCTGAAACTGACGACTCTTCATTATTGAATAATCTGTCGGTCATTTCCTAGTTGACATCCCTGAGAGGGCAGTGGAGCAACTTACATTTCAGTTCTGCTGAGGTCACAAAACTTTGTGGAATTCTTTAAGGCACTTTCCCTTTAAACCAACAAAAGAAGTTAAAAGGTTAGACCGCACAAAATGTCAATAAACTCTGCTGCTAATTACCAAACCACTGATGATCTGTATTCATTGGACAGGGCTTTTGTTCTTTATGCAGATGCGAATGGATTTGTGACATCCCTGGCATCCGTCCTCGGTTACCTTTGTTTCCGGCGCCACGTGTGGAAGGCGCAGCAGTGGCTCGGGTACGTGAGCTCGGCCTCCATCAGCTCAGCCAGGCTCTCCAGCGGAGGGAGGGTCTTCAGAGCGAAGGCTGCGCTGGCTTTCAGGAACCTCACCTGCCTCAAACCTTTATGGGGGAGGGATCTCAGAGCTGTGGAGGAAACATCCCTGAATCACACACGGAGGAGAACGCAGACACATTTCAGGGAGGATTAGTGAAATAAGTACTGATGAAACACAGTATTTTAATCAGGTGTTAGACTTCCACAAGCCACTAGAACAGAACTGGCTGGGATTTCACATGTATTTAAATTTAATTGGAGGGTAATAGAGTCAGTCTTTCTCACAAGAAGAGCCATTATTTTGGTGTTTTGTCGATGGTGGCAAGAAATGCTGTTTCAGGCAAATCTGCTGAGTCTCCCATGGGTGTCCATTCAGTTCTGGTGACTGCAGCAGCCAGGCACTAATTTACAGTGTTTTCATATTCATAGAGCCAATGAGTCAGTCACACTTTTTCCTATAAGAAGCTCATTCACAACTAAAATGCTGCGTCACAGAGCGCAGCTTGTAATTGCTGACATTTTCTTTACGACTGAATATATTTTATCTCGGACAAAATAACATTCAGGATGTAGTTTGCGTCCTCGTCTGACTCCTTCCTTTGAACCTGACATTAATCAAATACATAAACACACAGAAATGCCACACTGGGCCCTGCAAAGGCAAAAAGGAAGACCTTTGGCATTCTCTGTGTGTCAGACTAAGACTAAGAGGAAATTTCATATCTGCAACACAGGACGACTCGCAATCAGAGACCTTGTGAGCTCCGTGCTCCGCAGACCGGCCTATTTGCTCGCTAATCAGTATTCAGCAGTCCTGCCTGCTTTGTTGGTTGTTTACACAGACAGGCTGTCACTGCCCTAATGTTTATACAATAAAATGATAAACATTGTTATGAATATTAATCTCGCCTCATTGGCCCAGTTCAAACATGGCCGCCGTAATGCTGTTGATTTAAACAACAGAAGATAGAGAATTTATGGTCGTCCACTCGTACAAGTCAGCTTTGCCACAATCATATATTTGCTGCTTTTTAGATTAGATTGATTCATGTTTAGCAATGCTGGACAGTTTCTAAGTAAACTGACTCAAGTGCAGTTTTCAGATACAGTTACTTGACTTGCATTTACATTTTTAGACGTCTGCTATTAACTAGTTTCCACTGCCCCATTTTTGTATCTTTTGTGAGACCTTTTGTTTTATTGGTATCGCACATAGTTTGATGGTCTGATTGGTTGTATGTCACATTTTATGGTTCAGCTGACTTCTGCAAAATGGCTATTTTCTTTGGTTGTATTGGCTTTATTAAATCACTACCAATTATGCGACTCACAGAAAACTGGGACCTGTTGCTCCTTCAAAAGCGTCTTCTTGGATGTCCCTGAGATACGTGTTGTCTCTCAAAATCCTGCAAAAGACACAAAAAAAAGCGTGTGACCTCTGGTCTCAAACTGTGGTTTTACAGTTAGTATCCAATATGAAAGTAAATTTAAGTCGACACATTAATGGCCGAACCGTGCCCCAAACCATTTTTCATCTACTTTTTGTTTTCTTCACTTGACACTGAGGAAGATGAGTGTTATTTTTAGACTGCAGGGTGTCTGCACACATCTCGTCCCCATCAACATTCAGCAGTACGGGGCAGAGCAAGAAAACAACGGGGCATCCAATCTTTGTTTAGTCTTACATAACGTTTGTTTACTGGTACACTGGGATTCTGTGATTAGAAAAACAAAAGCCCTAAACCTGAACAACATAATGTATCATTTTGTTATATTAGTGATAGCTTAGTTTGGGAGAAAAAAGTCTTGATTATTAAAATGCTTACAGCGTGTTGAGCTTGGTTCCATTGAATGCGTGCGCTTTGATTTCTGTAAAGCTGTTTCGAACCAGGTTCCTGTCAAGGACACGATGTTAGATACCTCAGTTTGTTATTCAAAACAACTGATTGCCAAGGTCAGAGAACTGAACATCCAATTATATAAGCACACTGAGACACATCCACATACATTCTTAACAAATGGTGACAAGGTGTTGCTCCCAGCTCTGATAATACGGCAACAAAAAGAGTTTTGCTCCTGTACTCACATGTCAACATACTCCTCTGTGATACCTTGGAAGCAGTTGGCCGGGATGATGTCGACCCTCATGTTATCTGTCATTTCTCTGCACACACAGGCGATAACACTCAATGGGGCTGTTTGGCTAAAATTATCAGTCAGACAAAATTATGTATGTACATGCAATAAAAGGAGCAGTTTGATGAACTGTGACCCAATTCGAGGATGTGCGGCAGGGTCGGTGGCATTGGGACGATAAAAAGTCAAATTGGGCTCAGAATAAACAACTTGAGTTAGACCTTGAAGAAAATGCAGTTTTCCAAAGTGCAGAAAGAAGCTAAGCCAGTTCAGAAATACACTGTTTCTAAATGCGATTACTCACAGGATAATATTTGGCACCAGGGAAGCGATAGTTGTGAAGTCTGGGAAGTGTATCAGCCCAGTGTTAGAGATGCTCCTGTGAAGACGAGCATCAAAGACAGATGATTATACGCAGATAAGAACAAATCTTCAAAGTGCCCACAAAATGTCAGAGTTGCAGTTCGTCTCGGTTTGTCAGAGAAAATTTTAGGAACTATTTCTGGGAAAACATTCCAGGTTAAATTTATCACATCAGGTCACCGCCTGCTTGTGACCTCTGACGTGTTTCTTCACATTTAACTCGAAGCAATGAATACTAAAAGAGTAAAAACAGCTTCAGATTGGCATATTTTGCATAGAAAATAGAGGTTGTGAGGGAACATCTGCAGCCTCTAACCGTTGTGGGTTGAACAGCAGAAAATTGCCACAATAAAATTACTGCAAAGTAGTGAAGATGTACGAATAGGCCACACAGGCGAGTGATCAGAACAGCCGCAGCTGTGCTTTTATTAGCTGATAAATAGAAGAAAAATAACAATAAAGAAAAGAAATGTAAAAAATTAAAGCAGTGGCGGTTGAGTTACCTTGACTTCAAAACACTGGATCCTACAATTCCTATAATGCAACTTTTTCACTAGACTCTCCCTGCCTGTTAAATGCTCTCATTTCTGTCATGTTTCTGCCGTTTTTCTGGTAAAATGTTTGACAAAGAGCAGATAAGAGCAAATACTTTTTGTCCAATATTTGACAAAACCCCCTCAGATAACTCAGTGGCTGGAGTGCTCCTTTAATAACATCCACTTATCACCATTTATTTCCCTTGTTGATACAGTTAGTTATTCAACACTGTTACGGGGTTGAATACTCCATATTGGCTTTTCCCAGATCTTTATTTCTACTTGTGATGTTTCTCTTCATAGGGACAAGTACACCGCATGAACCAATGCAAAATATACACACTTCTGCAATTCCACGTCACTATATGATACAGTAGCAAGACTAGAAGTAGAGACATATACTGCTGTAAGGCTGTACTAGACACAGCAGTGCTCCGAGCTAACGCGCTGATGTTTAGCAGCTATAATATTTATTTAGTTTAGCGTGTTTCCATGCTGGCATTTGCTAATTGAAGCAAATACATAGTAAAGCTGAGGCTGATAGGAATCCAATTATCTTTCAAGTATTTCATCGCCAGTCTGAGTGATATGTAAAGAATGAAAGTTTTTAAAAGTATGAAGTGGGAAATGAGACCTCCCCCGTCCCTCTCGGGTGCCTTTACGGACCGGTGGAGGATTTGTTGGAGTTGTTTAAAGCTGCTGGACTGTGGATTTCTTTGTAAAGGACTCGGGTCGGATATTCAGCAAGGATGTCACTTTATGCAGGTTCTCGTGTGCCTCAAGAGCAACAGTAGCTAACGTTAGTTTAGAAATGGAGTCCGCTAACAGACTAACTAACGACCGGCTTGCAGCACAACAGAGCCCCTTTAAAGAATCGCAAAAGTTTTTAAAAATTTGTTCTGAGGGTAAAAAGATGTACGTACTGTATTAAAAATGTCAACTCACAGCTGGGGTCAAAGTCATTAGGGTTACATTTCAGTAAATACTGACTTATTTGTTGGAAACGTTAGAATGGAATAACAAATAAACAGCGGACACACTGCAGAGCTCCAGCATCCACTCATCTAATGGAATTTTACCCATTTATGTAATGACGTCTCGAACAGAACCGCAGACCAGAGGCAACTCCAGGATGTCCACTAAATTCCAAATAAAGTCATGTCAGTCTGAACAATGCTCGGCTTCAGAGGAATGAGATCATAATTGCTGACCCACCTGCTGGTCGACGGGGTTTAAACAGGTGGATAATGACAGAGTAAAACACAATGACTTACAGATATTCCAGCTTTGGCAGGTCAGTGAAGGCCCCTTTCTCAATAACCCTCAGACTGTTGATGTTCTGCACCGAGCTGCAGGAATAAAAAATGAGGAGAAAGTCTCAGTAATTACAATATTGCTGTCAGCAAGCTGTCAACAGACAAACACGGCGAGGCCCATTCACACATCAGCCGCTCGGAAAGTCAAGGATTAAACAAGCCGCTTTGTAATTGAGAGGCTAATCCTGTGCAACTTAAATGAAATGCAAAAACGCATACCAGCTGTTGAAATGAATAATTGCTTTCATTGTCAGTTTGAGTTTGACGTGCGGTGGAAGGTAAGGTGTCACTTACATTTGAGCCAGGCTGTGGAGGGAGAGGAAGGCATGTCTGTGTATCTGCGTGACGCGGTCGCTCTGGGAAATCTCACTGTGGCACAAAGAAAACGGCTCGGCATCAGTCAGCAGATTAACAAGAGCGGGTAAACAAATTACTCTGGAAACGTCTCGCACATCAAGGAAGTGAATGAGGAGAAAAATATTAAGAGTGACACAAGTGGTGGATTTCTTCCCTTCCTTCCTTCTTGACACACTTGCTTTAGAAATAGGACAAAGTTGATTGATATTGGGATGCAATGCACGAGGGAAATATTAAAATACCAACAACAACGATTCATACTTCTAGGGCACCACACACACACACACACACACACACACACACACACACACACACATGCTTCATCTCATGTTTGGAAAGGCTCCAGACATACATCAAGGATGCATCTGGGCCACAAAGACTAAGTGAAGACGTTTAAAAAGGGAAGACTCAACAAAGACCTGCAGAGACAAACTAAAGTCAACAAGACTTCTTGATTCGTCCTTGAACACTATTGTCTTCTCAGAGACGCTCGTCGGCTTCTTACTTCTTGCAATTATCGTTTTGAAGACTCTGCTGTAATCAGGCGACACTTCTGCCGGGTTAACGTCGCTCTGCTTCCATCTCAAACATGCAAACAAACAAATTAAACGACTCCATCTGTAGTGCTTTGATTGCATTATGTATAGTGTCATAATTAGCGCTCGCGTGTCTGGTTTTGCGTCACACGGGGCTCCTCGTGTCATTCTACCTTGACCTGGCCTTTATTAACTGAGGGATCGCGGCTTTAGGACTGTAACCTCTTTTAAACTTGACTGTATTTTATCTTTTCAAACCATTCTGCGATAGAGGCAAAATTTGGGACATAATGAACCTATCGCACGGAAGTACTGTAAGTATCTGAGGCTGATAAGACTCGTCCCTGAGGAGCAGACGGAGCAAAGTCAAACACACTCGACACTTTCAGTGGGAGAGTGATTTCACCACGGGCTAACAAACGTTATCCGCTCATCAAACTGTTAGTGATATATTAATTAAACGGTGAGGCCCATTCAGCGAGACAATTCGGGCTAATGTTGTAGCTTTAGGACTGAGCGTTTAGCGGCTATAAACACGATAAAGATGAGATGTAATTAATCAGCAATTAGGGTGAAAAGATGTCGTGTGTTCTCTCATCTGTCTGTTTTCAGAGCGACATATCACTCAGCTCTAATTGGAATTTGCTGAAATGTGTTGTCCAGATTACATTCAGGTGATTATATTACTGGTCTCGTTGAAATGTGTAAAGATTGAACTGTTTTTAAGGCTTTCTTCTTTTCAAAAGATCACGGTTACCAAAGGATATCTTCCTCCTGATTCATGGATACAGTCACCTTTCACAAGTAGCATAATATAACAATCACATCTACATTGACCAACTTTTTTCTGATTACTGAATGCTTAAATATGTGTCACATCACGTTCACATTACATGATTACGACCTTAGTTTCGTATCAGGAAGTGGACGAGATGGTGAAGGAGCGAGACTGTGTTCCAACATTTGTAAGAGTGAAACCACTGGATATTTTAAAGGAGACCTTGGGACATCTTCAGCTGTGTATGTAGAGATAAAAGCTGGTATCTTAATCAAAAACACAATCTTTTCCTCACCCTAACCACATGGTTTGTACGCCTTAACCTAACCAGACCATAGGCCCAGCGCTGACACAACATAAGGCTGAAAACTGAACCCAACGAAACGTTTTAAAGGAAGTGTTGACATATCCATGGCTTGCAGAAACACGGGCCAACATTGCTAACATTTATTCCAGTGATCGGGTTGGTTAGGCACATGATCATTTATGCATGTGAAACTTTTAGAAAACTAGAAATAAAAAAACTCCAGAACAAGACATCAGTGGAAATAATGAATAGTCATAAACAAATGTTCACTTATTGTATCGGATTCAAGCATCTGGTAAATACCTGATGTAATAGCTGAGTCTGTATTAGTCACAGTTAAATGGGTCACAACAGGAATATATGTAATAAGATTTATAAGATTGTGTTTCTAATGATCAAACTGACTAAATATTATTACATATTCTTCTAAAACTACACTATTATAAAGGACATGACATCACAAAGGCTCTGAAAACTAGTGAAAACGGCATTCTGTATTACAATCGATACATACAGCGTACTGTACACTGCTGCAGTGTGTTGTTTATACTCTCTCTGCTGCAATACGCTCCAACATATGTGGATATAATTGTTAGATCTAACACTTTATACACGACAGAAAAACAGGTGGTGCTACAGTTTGTTTTCAGCGCTCATGATAAATTATTGATAATATGACTGTGAAGTGTTTATCAAATGTAGGTTCAGTTCAGGTTAAGTCATATTTCAAGACATACTGCCTTGTTAAGTTAAATACCGAGATGGAATTTATCTAACTACATTTACTCAAGTACTTTACTTCAGTACACTTTTGAGGTATTTGTATTTAACTTGGGTATTTCCATTTTATGCTACTTTAATCCTCCACTCCAGACAAATATTGTACTTTTTACTCCACTACATTAGTTACTAGGTACTTTGCAGATTACATGCTGCATCAGAGCCAGATTAATGCTTTTTCAATTACTTTATTTTATCTGCAATGGAAACTTTTACTCCAGTACTATTCATGAGTGACCTTCACTTTCACAAAAGTAATACTTTAACACCATATATTTACATTTACTCAAGTTCACTGGTTTAACGCATTACTTATCTCAAGTCTGAATATTTAGCATTCTCATCCGACACCATCAACTGAACATCAGCAGGGCTCAACCCTGCTTTAATGTGGCATTAACTCACCTACGGTTTATTTCTTCAGCCAACAAAAACAATAAAAGAAAGAAATCAATGAACTTACATTATGGTAATGTTGATGAGCTCCTTGAAGGCATGAGTGGGGACCTCTCTCAATGGCAGATGAGTGAGCCTTCTGTAACATTCATAAGTAAAGCTGTTAACTGCACATTCACACTTATGAATAAAAGAAAGACAAAAAATGTCTCCTCAGATTGTTATTCAAAATTACATCTATAAATCATAAGTTAGTTCCTTATGGGAATATTAGAGTTACAGGAAGGGGAATAAAAGTGACTCAAAGTTAAGTTAGTGAGAAGTCACACACAATAAGTCACAAAAAGTTCACAACTACTACCACAAGAGCTGTGAGAGGCTCAGTGTGAAGCACTTGAGATTTTACACCGGACATCCACCAACACTGCAGCGTCAAAGTTACTTTACTTACAGTCGCGTCACGGATGCTGGTCCTGCCCGGGAGGCCAGCTGAGTGGCCCGGCTGCAGTGGAAGGTGTCGGCGCCGCAGCGGCAGATGGTCGGACAGGTAAAAGCGCAGCAGGAGCGCACATGCAGGACACCGGACAGCGCGACCAGGAGCCAGACCGCCCGGGGAGCCATGTGTGACACCGGGCCACTCTCTACGGGATTCACACACTCTGCTGAACCTCCTCAGAGTTTAAGATTATAGCACCACTCTGACAGTCTAACGTGCCAGGCCAAGACTAAATCACGTCCCTGTCTGTGTGTTTCCACTTGCTCCCTCAATGCGGTTCAGGGTGCGCTGCTGCCTTCAAGTGCTGTCGTAATTTGGGAGAACGCTGCTCGAGTGGAAGAGCCAACAAAGTGAAAAGCAGAATTTTCTTTGACAGCTGAGCTGCAGAGTTGTGACGTTTAGTGGGCGGAGACCAAAGAGCTCCGTCAGATACTGGTGAGGTGGTGAAGTCATGCTGTCATTATTTGTGTATTACACAGTAAATACATTCTAGGGTGGAGAGTATCTGTTTGTATTTACAATAATTACAAATAATATCATTTAATATAAATATTATATATTACTATGAATAAATATGACAGGCTATAAGGTGACGCATTCAAATATACTGACAAACACTACATTAGCCAAAGTAAATGTAGCTCCATCATTAGCATTAATATTTTGCTCCCACATCAACATAGCAATTCATACTAAAATAACAGTTTTGAATGTTTAAGAGCCATAACACTAAGAGCCATATTTTAGATTTAAAGACATAAAATGTAGGAATTCTGCTATAAATGACAATGACAATGTCCAAACCCAGAGAAATCCCCACGTTTAAGGTTCATCCACACCAAACAGCCAGATTACTCGACTGTACACTAGCCTTCAAACACCAGACACAAACTTCAGCCTGTCAGTGGCAAAAACAATCACTTTTCATGGACTTAACCTTTACAGCTGCAGTTGCCCCAAAGGATTACACTGCACCATTGCAGTCGTGTTGCGGCTGCCAGCCGAAGCGATCTACTGGACCGATTCCAAAACCTTTGGAAAGTATGAATCATTAACACACCAAAATATGTAAACATAGGGCCCAGGTTTAAAAACAGCAGAATTCCCCTTTAATTGTATTCCCTTAAAATGAAAGAAATCAAAGATCATATCAGAGAAAAGTACAAAGACACTTTCATCAAAGTAGGCTCCTGCTGAAGTTGCAGCTGCCTCTTTTTACTTATGACCTGGCCCACTCTGCAGCACAATGTGTTTTTATGTTGACTCATAGAAATCTAAATATTAATTCACAGAGGGAGGAGCAGTGACAACTGGGACTTTAAAAAACGTGTAATGAATTGCAACCCGACCTGCAAAGGTAGCAGTAACAGAGTGGTTGTTCATTGTATCCTGTGTCTGCGGACTGAAAACCACAGGAACAAAAAGTCCACCTCGTTAGTTTTATTTCTCAGGGCTAACTGTAGGCTTGCTGTCAGTGCAGCAGTGCCTCTTTCTGCAGTGAGTAACAGGTGCCACAAATCCTTTTAACTGTGTCTGGGATGAAGATGAAGCTCAGGGTGGATGCTGTAAAACGACATTTGCTTTTACAACACCTTTCATGTCAAGAGACAACACAACCGAGCCGAGGTCTCATTTACACCGGTTTGTCAAGCGAAAAGCTTCGTGTCGGCCGAATCTCCTCTGCTGTCACCGACCCTGACCCCATTTATGTCTTTCACATCCTGCTCCTCACCCTGCCACTGTGACCCATGTCAACAGAGCAGCAACACCTTCTTCCCACTGCTGCTTTGTTATAATCACACACACTCTCACACACACACACACACACGCACGCTCAGATCCCTGGAGAGGCTGCTGCCCAGTACTGTTTACCAAGACTTTCACATTCCCTGCGAACCTCTCAGCCGAGCACAGTGTCAAATTCCACCGTGTTTAACCCTGTAGAAGAAAAACATCACTCTGACAGGGAGCGAGAGGCTAATTCATGCAAGTGGACCTCCATGAATAAGCCCACGTCTTCATGCAAACCACCACGCTGTGCATCAAATCACACCTAGAAGGTCACTCGCAGCAGGGAGACACTTTCAAGAAAAAGCATACGGACATTTTCAAAATTAGAGTTACATCACATTAAGATTTCATAATTGCTTGTCACAATGTGAAAAATAAGTGGTTACACCTATTCTAATAGCTGCGGTGAGCCAAGAGTTAGATTAATGCTGCTTTTCTCGCATTAGCTGTGCTTTAGTAGCCAGCCCTTTGCCTGCTTTATTGGATTTATTGGCATGGCTGGAACAGCTAATGCTGAAACTACTCTTTGGATAATACTCTGTTAAACTGCAGTTCATTCAAATGATGTAGGGGGGCAGACAGGGGTTGCTGCCTAAAGGAGGTGGGTCAGTAATAATATGTAAGACTCATGTTTAAAGACCGGCTTCTCAGCAATAATACGCACATCGTTAATAGTTACACTCTTTATACATTATCCAGTGTAATAAACACGTGTCTAATAAACAACTTCAAATATGAAAGTGTATTAATAAATAACTGCTTAATAAAACTCAAATAACCTAAAGCCACGGAAGCACCAAGAGACAACAGACATGTAGAAGGTCCCTGTCACCTCCGACAGACAGCAGGAGTGAAACATTCAGATTGAAAGAGGCTGCAAAGCTGCAGTTATTTTCTCTCTCTGGGGGTCATTTTGTCGACCCTGGTGGTTGTTTTGTTTTGTAGTTGCTGTTGTGGTTGTTTTGTGTCTTTCTGTAGTTATTTTGTGTCTCTCTGTGGTTGTTTTGTGTCTCTCTGTGGTTGTTTTGTGTCTCTCTGTAGTTATTTTGTGTCTCTTTGTGGTTGTTTTGTGTCTCTTTGTGGTTGTTTTGTGTCTCTCTGTAGTTGTTTTGTGTCTCTCTGTAGTTGTTTTGTGTCTCTTTGTGGTTGTTTTGTGTCTCTCTGTAGTTATTTTGCGTCTCTCTGTGGTTGTTTTGTGTCTCTCTGTGGTTGTTTTGTGTCTCTCTGTAGTTATTTTGCGTCTCTCTGTGGTTGTTTTGTGTCTCTCTGTGGTTGTTTTGTGTCTCTTTGTGGTTATTTTGTGTCTCTTTGTGTTTATTTTGTGTCTCTCTGTAGTTGTATTGTGTCTCTTTGTGGTTGCTTTGCCTCTCTTGGTGTTTTTGGCTCTCTCTGTAAGCATTTTGCATCTTTTTGTGGTCATTTTGCTTCTCTGTTGTTGCTTTTCTTTCCTTGGTGGCCGCTTTGTGTGTCTTGGGGGTCATTTTCATCTCTTATTGGTCATTTAGCTTTGCTTGGTGATTGTTTTGCTTCTCTTGGTGGTTGTTTTGTGTCTCTTGGTGGTTATTTTGCTTCTCTTTGTGCTAGTTTTGCCTCGCTTGGTTGTCGTTTTGTGACTTTTTCTTGTCAATTTGCTTCTCTTGACGGCTCTTCTTCTCTTTTGTGGTTGTTTATCTTCAGTTGATGGCTGTTTTGTTTCTCTTGAAGGTCCTTTTGCCTCTCTGGGTGGTCATTTTGGAAATACATGCCACCCCTCTGGCCTCGCCCCTCTCATCAGATATAAGTCCAAAGTACAAGTTTTTCTTTGGGAGCTGCTTCTCATTTTGGTGCAGTTTCCTTTAGTTGACTCATATTATATTCTCAGTCTTAACACGCTGCCCTACAGTTCACCTGAAGAGGACTGAGGTCATGTTTACACTGAGCACGATCGGAGAGTCTCACCCTGTCTGCACTGCAGATTCATTCTCAAACACATTTTCTTCCTTATGTTTGGCCTTGCTGCTGTTTTTGTGCTTTATGGCGAGCATACAGAGAAAACACCGGAAAGTTCTGGTGAGGATGTAAATCTTTGACATGTGAACAGGCAATAGAAGATGTCAGATGGGCTGATTCTTCCTTTTTTTGGAGTATCACAGGGACAAATGATAACAGTGTCATTCAGACCTGTGTGGACTGTAGGTGTGATCACACTTCACACTGTCGCCTCCACCTACTTTGTCACTGTACAGTATGTTGTTAGAGGCTCCTTGTACGGCACACGGTGCTTCTTACCTCTGGGCGGTAGGCTGTTGACCTGTCAGCATCCTGCTGGTTATCAGAGCACACAAGGAGAGAGTGAGGAAGGCACATCAACAAAACGCAAAATGACATGACACTGTATGACACGCAATGCAACACAGTTCAACACAAGCTAGCAGGAAACAATGGAACACAGACCAACGTGAAGCACACGTCATCACATGAAACACACATCATAACATGGAAGCACACAAGAATCAGTAAAACACGTCAGGCCTGAAGTCATTACTGAGAGTGGTGGAAGCAGCATCGGTGTCAAATGCTGTTTACTTGCTTTCCACACAAAGTGACATTTTCGGCGAGCAAGTTAAAGAGCGAACACACATCAGTGTGGCATTTGAGGTAATTGGAAACAGGGGCACTGAGTGTGTTCTGAGAGTCCCTTTGTTTTATTCTTCACTGTAGCTGCAGCTCAGCGGCGGAGAACGACTTCCCTCCATCACTGTCACACTGAGCGGTTACCTCTTTAAAACTCAATAGGGGTTTTCCAAACAGCCCCCAGTCCACTCTCGGACAAATTAAACCAATATCACATAACATCTCATTTTGAGGCCTTAAGTTAACTCTTTCAATTATTCATGTGAAATCTGACAATTTAAATTAAACAAAAATGAAGAACACAATTAGCTCAGGCTGGGCACCGACCTCGCACTGGCTCATTCACACTTGTGTGGCTCGTAACATCCAATCATATTCATGCAGGTGCACAGAGCGGCCATAATCCAAGATTTATCAACCTCCTTCTTATGTGCTAAGCTTTGTGTTAATTTGTTAACTTTTGTAAGAATTACGCTCATTCGTGTTTATGAGTGAAGGATTAGCTCTCTCAGCGTCGTCCTCGGCTCTCGGATTTTAACATTTTTGCTGTAAATGGTCAATTCCCTGATGTGCCTCTGAGTGAGGTGACTGAAAGTGCGACTCAAAGTCAAAAAGACTGAACTCGAAATAAAAATTTAGAGGATTTAGGGGCGTAAATGCAATCAAATATTCATCATTATGTTTTCATTCATGTTTAATCATCTGAAACTAAGAATCGTGTTTCGCGACCTTAGAATGAGCCTTTTAGGGAGCGGATCCTCTGTCCTCCACGTTTCTACAGTAGCCCAGAACGGACAAACCAAACACTGACTCTAGAGAGCGCCTTTTCACATTTTCAGCAGCCACTAAATCCTAGAACACTAGACTTTTAAATTTAATTGAGTCTAATTTGAATAATCCATTGCAGTTCAGTGTGCAGTATGTGCTGATGTTCCTCCACTCCAGAAGGGTTTTGTGAATGTTTGTGTTCTCAATTTTATTTCTGTGGTGGCACTAATTGGGCATTTAAACACTAAACATGTAGCCGCAGTGTCCCATGGATCAAACCTGGAGGATTTTGTTTTCCCTTCCCTCTCTTCCCCCTGTGTTGAACCAGAAAACAGATTTTTGTTAGACTCCAGCCTTCATTTTGGCCTGGTTTGGTATTTTATCTTCTACTCTGACTGACCCATTTCCGTACATCGCCTGCTGATAATGTCATTTCTGATGCCCCCGTGTGTGCCTCAGTCGAGAATGTATTCATACTTTATCTCTCAACGTCCTCCATTTGATTTTCTTCTATTTAAACTATGGATGAACAGAACCGGGTTTGAGGAGGAGCTAGAGGGACCCAGAAGGGTCGTTTGCTGGCTTCAAAACTTTAAACATCAAGGCTCTACTCAAGGCCACCACAGGAGTCTCATATCACCGAGGAAGGAAGTGACGGCCAAGGAGACCGAGAGAAAGCCAAGAGGGTTCAACATGACGACGCAGAGATAGCGTCACACACTCACACGCACGCACAGACACCCACACACACACGTACTGCACTCTTACACAGAGGACTCCTTCTTACTAATCTACTTACTTAATCCGCAATGTTCATGAGGGGTTTGCATGTGAGCGTTGTGGATCTGGGATGCTTCCACTTCAGCAGGTTATAATCATTTCCATATGCCCTCTAATCATTCTCCCTCACTCCCACTCATAAGACATTTTGCAAAACGAGCGCCATGAGGATGGCATGTTAATGAACGTGGGATAAACAAGCAGGCAACAAACATGGGAGTCATTACTGTGAATTATTAGGCGGAATATTTATGCAGTCTTGTTTTTAATGGCATGTAACCTTGAAGCTGCCCGCTCTCTCCACACACATATACATGCACACGATCTGTAGACAGGGCAATGCTCCCGACAGCTTATCAGGGGAGGAATTCACTGGTCCTTGGACATTTGAAATGCACCACAGAGTTATCGCATTAAGAGAGTTAACCCTTTTCAAACCAGACACGACGTGAATCTCAAAGAGCTTCTTGAGGAAATACAAGTTTCCTCATCACCGCACGACCCCGAAAATACTATCATGTCATAGTTTCTGCTGTGTTTGATGCACTTATAGTGTCAACAGTGGCTGTAGTTCTTCAGTTTGATCAACAGGTGTCAGAGAGCACTCCTCTTTCATATCAGGGATTGAGCTCGGGATTCCAACTGTGTAAAGCCAGCTGGTCTTTGATCACTGATTCATTCTGATCCACAGCTAAAGAATAATCAGTGTTGTGAAAATGGGACACGGGCCTGGTTACAGCCCCTGCGGAGGGGAAGTGAGCTCAAACCATCGTGTCCAGAGAGTTACAGACGTGAAAATGAAATCTTCTCGTTTCTCAGATCTGGATGTGTGTGTGAGGATTTTTCCAGCAAAGGCAAATTGAGAAAAGCACATTTTAGTCGCAACGATTTGGTTTTTGTGGCCCACACAAATGTTTATCAAACATATTTTTCTGCAAATGGAAGGAAGAAGTCAATATTCTTTTATGTTAATTGCCTGCCCACTTGATGAACACACATTTCTGGGATGGAAACAGAAATGTTTTTCATGTTTTTTGATGAGATAATTACCGGTAATTAGCAATCAGTGATCATCACAGTACTCGTTTAACGTTGTTGAATGCCTGCTGGATTTCTTAAAGGGGCACTTTGTAGTTTTGGTTGAAGAAGTTTTAATCAGAAGAGAAAGATCTTCGCTGACGGAACAAACTGCATAAACAAACTGACCTTAAAGGACAACACAGTTTCATACTGTTTTACTTTGTTTATATTTGGCGGACCCTGCCACCTTTCTAGCTTCAAACAGTCTTCTGGGGACCTTATTTTCCTCTGAGAACAGCTTGTTTATTCAGTTATGGAAAACATAGAGTTTGTATTACTACCTCATTAATATTATAAATAATAAAACTGAGTTTGAATTTCTTCTCCATAACTACATAGTGCCCCTTTAAGACTCGTTAAAAGATATAAGGTATGAATGAGGAGCTGTTTTTTTTTCCATCTTAATGTTCATATGCAAAGACCTGAATGCAAATGTCCTCAATATTACATTTTTATCTGAGCACCATCAGTAGAGTGTGCAGACTGCTCTGTCCTGAGTGGTGGTCCAAACGGCCGCGCCAAAGAAAAAAACAAGATCTTAGGAGACCTTGCAACCATTTAAATGTTTTTTTTCTCAATGTCTCAACATTATCTCCAGCTCAGAAGCTAAAATATGTTTACAACAGGCAGAACCGCTCACAACTTCTACCCTTCATGCAATTCCAGCAGATTTTTTGGCCTCTACCGACATCAAAGCGGCCCCTTCAGTGCCAGCTGGACTGCAGCAGCAGCGGTGTTGGCTGAGTGTGTGTGTGTGTGTGTGTGTGTGTGTGTGTGTGTGTGTGTGTGTGTATGAGATTTGGACTGAGGCCCAGCCCCTGGCATATTTGTGTTGATAAACACATCTTCACACACCTTTTCCTCTGGATGCCGTGTCGTTTAACCAGAGGAAGACGAAGCCGTCGTAGTCCACTGAGGGCTGTCCTCGCTGATGAGTAGATACGCCTGCTGCGAGGCGACTCTCCCGCCCGATCCACTTCAATCTTAAAACTCTAAAAACTCCAAAATACTCATTTTCTACAGGTCGTTTGAGGACTGCACTCTCTGTACCTGCTGGGCACGATCTGAGCTCTGTGGGCGAGTCTGGCCCTGGACGTTTAGCACTGTGGATTTATTAACTGAAAAGGAGTGCTCTGCTTTTATCTCACCATCCTTGCATCGCAGTCAGCTCTGTGTTTTTATGACTCACACATATAATAAGGAAGGATTTGAGAGCGAGGCTTTTGGTCCATTCATCCTTTCATCAGCGCTCAGACCGTATACAGAGCTATCTTTGTCCTCCGTATAAATAAGTTGGGTCTAAACCTGAAGAGCCCATTCAGCTGGAATCTACTAGCTTCTTCTGCCTCTGTGTACACGACATCATCATGTGCAGCTTTCAGAGGACAGCTGGTGTCGCCCATCAAGATCCAGAAGCAGCTGGGACTCCTGGTGGCACCCAAACATGCTAATTAAAAATTGAAAGTCTGAAAGGCTACAATTCTAATGAGATGTGAATCATTGTACGACATTAAGCATCAAGCCACCGAACCACAATGTGATAGTACAGAGATCAGTGTGTGTGGTTGGTGAGGGCTAAAGGTTAATGACTATTTGTTTGGCTGAAGCACCTTCGTCGTAATCAAAAGGATTTCTTTGTGGCGCTGCATTAAATGTCATTTGTATTTCTGAGACATTCTTCACTCTCACATTTGGATGGCAAATGAATCACGTCCTGATAGGCACTTACTATATAATTTATTTGGGTCTTTTCTACCGATTACTCCTCTTCCACATCCCTGTGAGATGGTCCATGATAGAGACCTGACATTCAGCACAATAATAAGACAACTGTAGCCTCGTTATTCAAGATTTATGACCCTCATCAGCCACACTGTGGTGCTATGATTAAAGGGTTTGCTTAAGAGGCCGTGCCCTCCATTCTGTAAACCGTCTAATCTCAGCACACTTATGCACAGTTCTCACTTGTGTATTCATTGTGATGAATGTAGTCGAGAACCTGGGGAAAAAAGTCACATGTTTCTATTTCTGTGAAACTATGTATTTCATGTATTTTAGATTGCAAATTCTGAAAGAAAATGATTTTTCAGAACCTTTTTATGATGGTTTTCATCAGTGAGAAGCCTGAAAGGTGGACCCTTTACAAATAGCAATAAAGAGCCTGCACACCTACAGTACACAGGTGTCTTCAGTGAGAGGAACTGATTAGACCTTCAGACTCAAGCTGGGTGGAGCTACACCAAACTCCTCACCAGACTCTATGGCCCAATCACAAACAGACATTTTCTAAATCACAACTTATTTAACTTCTCCTAGAACTCATTCTCAACTTAAAGCCCTCTGTTTATCAAAGCAACACTATGTAACTTTTAGAGTAATTCTGGAGGAAGATAGTTGTTTGTTGAGTCTCATTCCCAGATTGTCAAATACCAACACTTTTGGTTAAGTCTGGGGTCCAATGCCAAAGACCCCATTCGGTAATTGATTTTGACAGTTTTTTCATGATTGGGACAAGAGACTGGCGTACCCTGCCACTCAACCATCTTTTTAGCATGGATTGACTCCAGCCCCTCCCCCCCACGACCCTACAAATGATTGATAGACGGAAAAAGACTCAATAACCAACTATCTTTCTGCAGAAAGTTACAGAAAGTAATATGCTTTTGAACAATATGAAACATTTCCCCTTTAAACCTCTGACTGAATATGGTGAAGCTAAGCCTGTGAGGCCTCAGGGCTTAAGGCCTTGGGGACATTGAGAATTGGGCCCATTTAATAATAAGAATAATGAAGATGGGGACACCATGAAGTTATTAAGGCATCAACCATGAACCGCTCATTTCCTGTCGTCTCTCTACTGTATAGTTTGTTATATAGTAAAAAAAAAAATTCTGAAAAATGAATAGTGAAGATAACAGCTCCCATAACAGCTACAACAAACTAGGAGAGCACTCTCACTCTCCTGCTTGTGAATCAATCACAGTCCATCTGCGACCACAGAGTCCTGAGAAGAGCCTAATCAGGCACAGAAAGTGGAAACACCTGCGTGGGTGGATTATGGCTGCGTGGAGGCTTAAAGAACACTTGAATCACATTATTTATCTGGAAACACTTTATGATGGGGAAAACAAAATCATAAGGCGCCAAGAATAAGGAGAGAAACTATTAATTAAATAGTAAACATGTAGTTCCTAAATATAAAGATCATGAAGCAGCTCATTTATCAGATTTGGGGATTTTGGATGTATTGGCGGCAATGTAGCTATGAAAAGACACTTCCCCTCAGAAATTCAGAGCATATACTCATACTCATTAGTCCCAGGACTTTCGGGCTTTTGGTTTTACTTTAAAACTATCATCAGAAGCAGGTAGAGGTGGCTCGGAATCAACAGCCAATAAGTACCTGGCATGCACGCCGATGGCTCAGACCGACTCACTGTCATGACTCACCGAGACATCATTAATTTTATTAGTAACACCTGTGTTAGTCAAACGTCTCAAAACGCTCACAATGTTCAGCTCCCTCCTGCTTCTAGTGCTTCCAGCTAATCACATCCAGGACCACTTTATTTGCAAGCACACAGAGATGAAGTATCGGTGTGATATTGACCATCTCGTCTCAGTTCTGGTAGAAAAACCAAACAAATGTTGGTGCTTCCAGGACTCATTCAGAGTGTGGTCGGGATGCAGATTCCTCCGAATCTAGTCAACCAAATCACACGCCTAAGCTCTTTAATATATATATAATATTGATATACTTTAAAGATATGGGTTTGTCATAAACTATTCATGAATTATCAATTGTTTCTTGGCATCGACTTGGGACCTGAACCTGTGATGCAACAGAATAGACAATACAGCTAACCAACCACTGCTAAGCCCGACTTTGCATCAAATGACAGTGATGAAAAAGATTATGATGTAAAGACAAAAACAGCACGTCCTCCGACATCACATTCACACAGAAGCCTTAAACACAAAGGAGTCCATCCAAACCAGCTGTCACTGAATAAACTTGTAATTGCCTGGCACAAAGAACGGTAGGAAACAACCTTCACTTTAAGCACCCTAATCTTGTTCTATTTATTCTCTCATGCTGTTGGATTTTGTCCTTCGCCGTGTCGAACGTGAAATTCACATGGGTTGTGCAGATGAGTGAGGAACGGAGGTTATTTTGATCTTAAGTGATGAAAGGCAAAGTGAATGGCTTTAATGATTATTGTGCACACTTCTCTCTGAGAGGGGAAACGTTTTAGCCACCAAATTACTTCATTCTCTCGTCTTATTGTCATTTTGTTGCCTTTAATTCTCATATTTTAGACAGCTTTTTTTTCTTGACACGTATAGAGGCTATGATACATGTTATGAAAAGCCACATTTGCCAACAAATCTGACAAATAATGAACGGTGTTTTTCCTCCGTCGTGCTGCTTTTATTGAAGGGTGCCACAATAATGTGTCATCTATAAACCAAAGCCAGATGCAGATTTACTGTCCCGCAGTGACTCCTCATTTTCTGTCTGTTGTCACTGTAAAAACTGTTGTTGACGAATATATTTCCTCGTGATCCATCAGTGAAACACGTACATAAACACATATACATCATCTCGGAGACACAGTTGAGCAACCTGCAGAATTGGCTACATGGTCGTCTTGTCTGTTCCTCTCAGACGTGCTGCAGCAGGCTGCTGAAAATGGCTGCAGCCACACAGCTGGGCCTGCTGGTGGTCAGCTATAGTTAAGTGGCTCGGGCAGCAATCAAGCAGCTGCAGAACAAACCAATACACACATCGAATGAAGGGCTGGCAGTCCCCTGCTTCACATTCACATTCGCTTGCTGTAGAGTCATCCATCCAGCAAATCTGTTCCCCCCCTAATTAAGTTGAAAAGGGGGAGTGAGAGGGTCATTAAGCACTTATTTATTTGGCAAACCACTGGTACAGAACGGCAATCGTATTCTTCTCACCGGGTCATATAATTGGTCTGAACAATGATAAGCTCAGCGCCATGCAGAGTGATGGGCAAGGGCACTTGGGGGTGCTGTAAATTGTGCTATGCCTGTGGCACACAAACTTTGATCATTACGTCCTCTGCGGGGAACGGCGCTGATGAATACCCGTGTTGACCTCAAAACCGCCAAACGCATTTTGGGAGCTGCTGCTGAAGTCAGCGCGCACATAATACTTTATTGCTGGAAATGAAAAGAGGATAGGTGTCCTGCGAGGAGCGCTGGTACCAAGTGTGATTACATCACAAACAAGAAAAAAGAGCAGAGGATTCAATTTGGGAAGAAGTGTATCACACGGGTGGAGTGGCCCTTGTGCTTGTCAGAGATTGGGAGAGAGGAGCGTTAATCATGGCACACAGCCCGCATCGCCGGGGCTCCAGCTTCGGCTGTTTGAGCATTCTGCGACCTGAAATACAGTCGGTGTCAGAGAAAAGGTCAATGGCATTGTTAGGAGGCCCTGTGAGGACACTGAACAGGTGCTCTTTAGCTGACAAATATAAACTATAAGGCACACATGCTCCTCTGCACTCCTTTCCACTGGTTGGAAAACAATCAGCAAGTCCTTCAGGTCATAAACCAGGTCACAAATACCTAAATTTACTCTAAGTTGCAGAGAGGCATTACTTATAGTCCTTAAGAACGTATTTATGGTCGGCATTTACGCTGTTAACTCAGACAAGTGGCTTTACTTAAACACTTAAGGCAACTAATTGCCTTAAGTAATTGATAACAGAGAAAGTAATTTGTTTGAGTGAAACATACTTTAATGCTAATAGATTGAAAGTAACAATTCATTTAAAGCCGTATTGTTGTGTGGTATCGTATCGTATCGTATCGTACAAGGTTCACTCTAATTTAATGAAAACACAACAATTCTATGTTTCAGGTGATAATCCACTGATGAAAACATAATTATAAATATTATATTCCATTTCTGCACTAACATCCGACACACTGGTCCTGTAAGCCTAAATATTTAAACAAGCTAAAAGGAAATTGTGTCGGTAACTTTAGTTTTATTTTGACAAAACTATTATAATTGAGCAACTGAACCTGTTAGCTGTAGAGTTACGTGTGACCTAGGTTTATGTATAGTGACATAATAAGATACAATTTACTTTGGTTTTTTTTGCATCAATGCTGCATTTCACTACATCATCCACTCCAAAGCAAAGCAAGCACCACACAAGTTCAACATTGTCCGAGAGGTCATCTGGAATCAGTGAAAACAATTGCAGCATAACCTTGAGTCCCACGACAGTAGATCTGGGATGTTTTATTATGTCTTGTGCAACACAGATGTGTGTCTTCAAAATGGAGTGCTGTAAATTACAAATTGCCCAACAGTTCCCCTTTTCAGAGCGGTCCACATTTATGAGGATTGTGCTTGTTTCTCTAGTGAACATGTGAGGTGTTTTTGTTCTCGAGGCCAAAACAAAAGTGTTCCCTAGTGTCAGCTGGGCAACCTTTCTGCCAAACTGAAGAGAAATTGAGCTGTTATTTATGTTCGTTTGTTTTCAACAATCATATAAAATCATCCTTCACGTATTTGGAAGGAAGAGCGTTTGATGGAGATTTTCTATAGCACTTGATAACACTGAAAAAAAACAGAAGAGTTAGCCACAGATCTGTCATTGCATCCTTTATAGTAAGAGACTGGTGTTGAATGAGAGATCACTGTATAATCAGTATAAACAGTGATTTTCAAGCCACTCCTCAGCACAACAGACAGCTGTTATGAGATCAATGCGCGGCATCATCATTATTAAAGATGAGGAACTGACGGCAGTCACTTGTCCATGGAGGAGTGCGGTACTGCTGCAATCAATCCTGATTGGGCGAGACGTGGAGACGAGAGGGATGTCGGCACTTCTGCTATTTAAGGGGGTCAAGTGCCATCGATCGTTGGCTTCCACGGAGACACTGACCTGTCATCGATAAGACGGATTAAGCTCTCAGTGCCAGCACATGTTTCTCAACTGCCTATCATATCCTCACATCCTGTCTGCAGCGTCCACTCTATGACTCACAGTCCCAGGAGTTTGCTTTGTGGGTCCACTGCCCCCGTGCCTTGAACTGCTCACTGCAGGAAGTATATGAGTGGAATCTGAGACAGTGTCAGTGGGAGGACGGAATGTATTTACACATATAGAGAAAAGTTAGTTGTTGCTTATTCTTTCAGCCTATGTATAATAATAACTTTAAAGTTGCTAAGAGAAACTTCATTTTTTGTTGATTCTGACGGCAGCTTTGAAAGATGACGATGGTAAGAGGATTGTCATAGCGATGAATCCACAGATCATCACCTGACCTCGCAGTTCCCCTCAGCTCGACAGTGCATTTTGGCTGGTTTTAGTGTATTGTTTCGGTTTTACGACCCACAGTTAGCTGCTGTTTTGATGCAGACTTATTGCTGCAGTAGCCAGCTGTTTTCAGATGAAAAGCGCTACATGCCCGGCAACAAAAAGCAGACAGGCAGAATTTGAAGAAAGCTAGCTTGATGACGCATTTAGCAGCAAAAGAGTCAGATATTTCGCAGAGGAGCTGGTGGAGGTCAAAACAAAGCTAAAAGGAGAGTGAATATTGGACTTGAATTCCCCAAGTGAACAGATACATGACTTAAAGGAGACAAATATTGCACATTTTAGGTTCATCATTTTATTTTGGGTTACTAATAGAATATGTTTACATGCTTTAATGCTCAAAAACACATCAGTTTTCTCACACTGTCCAGTGCTGCAGCTCTGTGTTCCCCCTCTGTCTGATAGGCTCTGTTTTAGTTCCTGTCTCTTTAAGGCCCCCCCTCCTGAATATCCAGTCTGCTCTGATTGGCCAGCTCACACACATCTGAGCCAGCACCACTAACAACAACAGAGCAGCTGTGCTAAATTAATTCTTCTTAAGTCCAAACTAGCTGCTACGTATAAATTATGCTAATTTGTGACATGGTGATATAGTATGATGTAAGAAGTTACAGAATCAAGGGTGGGACTACTGAAGAGGCGTTTCAGGAGCAGTGTTTTCTGTGGGAGAGAGGAGCTCCTGTTGGTGCAGACATGGAACTTTTTCACTTTCAAGATCTTTTACCTGCACAAGAACCTATAAAACACAAGGAAAGGAAAACAACAAAAAAAAGCACAATAAATCTCCTTTGAAGTTTTTGCTAACATATTAGCCACAGAAACCATAAGTCCATGTCAGTGTTGTGTTGGGAGCTCTGTTGCCCCCAAAGAATCTTTTTATATGAATATATTATATTCTTGAGTTCATATATTCAGTTAGGTCGTGCTAGTTTGTAAATTTGTGCTGAGTGCGAACCTCAAAATTGCATTGCACTTAAACACTGCTACTTAAAAATAAGTATGTGCTTTAGCTGCTGTATGACTTTTTACAATTCACTCCGTTCTTAATTACCACTGTAACAGTCTACTTAGACCAAATGGCTTATTATTTCTATTTTAGAGCCAATCGCGCTGACTGTTGTTTGGGCCTGATGTTTGTAGAGACACAAAACATTTGCAGGTTAAACTGGCTTCTTCCACCACTGATGACTTTATAAAGCACCACTATTCTGAAATGAACCATGCTGTGGAGAGGTGGGAATTGGTGTAGACAAAACACTGAGCAGTTGGATATGGATATGTGAATTCAGCAAACAGCTGCTCTCCCTCTCGTGAAACACTGGCATTTATCCAGACTCACAATAAAACACCGTCGACTCCGGGGGCCTCTCCGCACTCCTCTGTGAGATCTCACTTTCATCTTGTTCAAATATATACTGTATGTGGATAGATTAAAACGCAAGTCTCTTAGGCCTTAATCTGTCATGTCTAGAAGATAACACATGAAGTCCCCAGAGAGTTTTCATGACAGCTGTTTGCACATCCAATAACTGCACTTAAAAGTTGAAACCGACCCGTCTCTACATATACAGTAGCGGTGACATGCTGAAACAGAAAGAGGCAAGAGAACGCTTCCATTTTGAAAGCTTATAAATCCTGTCCCCCCAATTAGTGCAGAAGCGAGCCTGTGGAGGAGCAAGTAGTTGTTTTTTAAAGGGAAGGATATCTCATAGGAAACAGTCTTAGCATTCAGATTTCCAGCATAATCACCACTTGCTTTGCTTGAGCAGAAATTGTCAATGGGTGGCAGATTGTGCAGCGCATGGGTTTTTATTTATGTATTTGTGTTGTTTCTCTTGAGCGGGAGCACAATTTGATGCAGATGCAAGTGGACTGAATGCATAATTGCACTTTTGGACTAGAAATGGCGATAGTAAATACCAGAATATATGAAAAGATTACCTGAGTTTCTATATTTGCATGTTTTATGATGATAGATTGTGCTTGCAGAGTATTAATTAGTGCGTTTGTCTCCTTCATTTGCTGTTTCTGCTTCTACCTGCCACCATCCTGCTTTGGACCATTTATTTTACCCGTTCCTAAAATATAGTTTGTGATGTTCACATCCTGACCAGCAGATGTCAGAAGTGTTCCTCCAAGCGCCGACAGCACGTTATTGTCATCAAGCTTGTTGCCTTGGACATTTTACATGTAATATGAATGTTCAGTCACATGATACAGGCACAACACAAGGGCTGGTGGACGCTGTCAGGTGTGTGAATAACTAATCTAAATGAGGACGGCCTCATTGTGTCTTTGTTTGTATATTCATGCGTGTGTGTGTGTGTGTGTGTGGTGGTAATTTTGATGCAGAACAAAGTGTGTGCAGACGCATGTAGTAGTCCAGCTGTGCATGAGAGAAAGAAGCAGATGTGGCAAATGAATGAGTGATGGAGGAGTGGTGCACCGATCGACTGGGCAGGAAAAAGAGGGAGAGCAGCCGAGGAGGAGGGCAGAGACTGACAGACAAACAGGCGGACGGACAAACAGGCTGACAATCAGGCAGGCTGGAGCGCACAAATAAACACGAGTACCTGTACTGTATGGATAATGACATGGTTTTAGAGATGAAAGCAGAAACAATGCAAATAGCCCTCACTCTCCGGCAGTTACCATGACGACCAACCACCTGAACTTGGAGGTAAGTCCCAGGAGAGGTCTGCAGGAGGGGGAGGCGGGACAGGAGGGAGGGGGTGTGTGTGTGTGTGTCCTGGTTTTACAGTTTGCCAAGTCCTCCATCCTCACTTCACACGAGTCGTCCCGGTGTTGTTGCGTCGGGCTCGGCTCCACTGGGAAGCTCAATTTAAGAGACAAGTGAGGAGCTGGGAACCGCTACCAACTGAAAAATTCAATATCATACCTGCTCGGAGTTTTAATTGCTTGTCTTCCTCCCACACCAACATGTTTATTTATCAAAAAGCCTTTCTCGTGTGCTCTCCGGCCTCACCGCTCCACGTGGCGCACATGTAATGGATTCTCTTTGATATGGCTGAACTCGAGCTGCCCTAACCCAGAATGTGATCAGGTATCCACTCTCAACCTCAGACTGCCTGCATTTGAAGGGCTGTCTAATGTCGTGGGTGGCGGCAAATCCAGCAGAATTTTCTCACTTCCAGGGAATTGGGTTTGCAACTAGTGATTTTTTAAAAAAATGGAGAGCTCACACAGTCAGAGTTGCACCGGGGAGAACAGCCTCTCTGAGAAGCTTTACAGAGCCGGCAAAGACTTTTCATTTGGTTTTGTTTGCTGTTTGTGTTGACGGCCACAGAGGAAGCCTGTTTCCCAGACAAAGCAAACTTTATCATTTCTGCGCACAGGCACGACTGTGGACCGGAAAATGTGTCTTTTAAACCTTCCAGACGACAACATTAACTATTGACGAATAGAAAATAATAAATCATTGCGTTTTTATTGGAAGAAAAGCGAAGACTAACATGAGTACGAGACATTACAGCGTGCATGTTTGATTTATATAATTCATACGGTGAGTTTATAGTTTATAAAGTTAATGGCCATGTTAACAGGGCTCCCTCCTCTCTCATTCATGCAGCCACACATTTAAAAACAATATGGTATTATGTAGCACATACAGTACGGTGAGCGCACCGTACCTACATGTAACTACTGTACGTCTTCTCTCCTGCAGACCGAGAATGTGTATTTTAGGCATGGCAATTAATTTTCCAGGCTGCACCTATCGTTATGAAGCTAAATTTTAATTACTCATTTCAGGGCAGTTATGGTTGGTGCCCCAGCGCACTGAAGATAATTTGCCTTTTCGTTAATCTTGAGGGGAGGGGGGCGCGGTGGGGGTTTAACAGCGAGCTATGGTGGCAAGTGCAGGCGATTTTTGTGACAATCAGACCATAATTATGTGTGGGGACGCAGCCAAGCACAACATGGACCGATGTCATTAACTCGCAGCCCACCTCAGACTGAAAGGGGCTGGGGGGTTGTCATTATTTTCTATTATTCTGAGAGGAACACAAATCCAAATGAGCACAGATAAAAAAAAAAAGAAAAAAAAAAAGAGAGAAGCTAAGCTTGATGCCACAGGCTTAGCCAGCTGTTTGACATTCAGCAGTTAAACCTTGCTGGAGTGAAAAGAGTGGGGTCACAGGGATAATATTGCTTGAAGAACAACGTGAAATTTCATTAGGTCTGCTAATGCCTCCCTGACATTAGTGATAAATCCTTGGCTTCTTGCTAATGGGTGCTAAGGAAGCGGATATCTACGGCCTGTGGTAACTGTACCATGTCCGATGGCAGGTAGTCGAGGGATTTGGCTCCAATTCAGAGCTGCGTGCAACAGAAACATGTTGCTGCACGCGGTACGAGACTGTGACAGCTCAGCCTTATCAGGAAAGAAGATACCGAGGCAATGAGACCTTCTTCGGGCTCCTTCCTTACACTGTTGTTACACTGCACTGCATCCCAAGCAGCGCAACACACATCCACAAATTCAGATCCAGCCCCAAAACAGTTCTTATACCCTACAACGATGTGGCTCCGTTTGTTTTTGCTGCTGTTAGTAGTGTGTTCCAGGATTCAAGTGGGGCCGTGTTGTACAGTATTCATGACAGGAATTTTGGAATTACGGATGAATATTTCATGGCCTGATGGACTGGGATCGAGCCCGAGATGCTGTTGGCAGTGGATACCATTCATACTATCACACTCATACCAATGCCTCGATACGTCTCCTCCTCCCCTTGAAATGTCAATGCGAAGTGATCTGAGATTTGGTCGATGTTTCCTGAAAAGGAAAAGAAATCGAAGCGGGGAGAGGCAGAGAGATTGTCTTACCAATAAGTGCTGATACATATTTTAATCCAGTGCATGTTTCAGACGTCAAGGGCAGTGCCAGTCACGCTCGTAAGGCGGAGGGGAGTGTCTGACTCCAGTCTTACTGTCTGAGCTCCTCGTGGGCTTTTCCTCACGCTGTGCTGGTCATAGGTGGAACAGAGGAGGAGGAGTATCCACCAGACAGGCAGGGCTCACCTCCTTCAGCACCCTGCCGAGACGCCGCCGTGGAAGCACCAGTCTGCAGAGGTGGGGCTGGGTGTCTGATATCACAGACATGTATCATAACGAGTGTCTGAGGCCGTCTATTACCTGGCCTTCTGGGTTGTTTCTTGCTTTGTCATCCCTCTGACGCATTTCTTCCCTTTACCTCACAAAGCGGAGCTGCGGTGGAGCTCGAAAGCCTGCCAGACTGCAGACTACAGAGAGGGATTGGAATTATTGGCCTAATTAGACCTATGGGGAGTTCAGATTGAATGGTTTGCCAGAGTGATGGTACACAGGCACAGGTGTGAGGAGGCCGGTGAAGCATACAGTATACTCACCTGAAGCCACAGTTTTATGTGGACGAGTGCTGCTCAGGTTCAGAGCTCCTGCCTTCCTTGGAATGAGGGCACAGGAGAGTATTGTTATTCTTTTATTAAAGTTAATGGGGCATCAGCTTCTCAATGGGAAAATAAATGGAGCATTTGAATGCTGACCCATGTTGGACTGATGTTAACAGCATTATGGACAAGCAACCTACTTAGAAGTATAGAAGAAGTCTTTTCTTTTCTTTTCTTTTCTTTTCTTAGAAATATATGTCCAATATTAGATGATGTTGGGAATTTAAACGTATTCATTTGTTGTAACAAATAAATGATCTTCCTACTTTTCCCCAATGTAATCATCATTACCATTATCATTAATAATACTGATTCATATCATTTCATGTAATCAGTAGGGCTGTATGTCACAAGTTTCATCACAATACGATATATCGATTCTTGGGACAACGATACAATATTTGCCGATATTACAGAGTCTGCCACGATACGATTTGATCTGATTCGATACAGGGGCCTGCGATCGTTATGAGATTATATCATATGCCCATTTAATACAATCAGTTACTTTTATATCAACTCACAAAAAGCAACTAAAATATGATTTGACAATTTTATTACTGAACTCTTATAATATTATTTTAATGGTTCCAGACATTTAAAAGGAAAACAATTTATTATTTTTAATAAAAAGAGCACTGTTTAGAAACAAGTTGCACATGGACTGAAACGGTGACACAGACGTTTCATGGGAATTTCAAAATAAGGCGTATCGTAATGATTGCGCGATAAGAATCAGCGTCTTCACTTTGCATCAATGCTATTGGATCGTTGATCATTGAATTGATATATCGATCCGGAGAGTGCTTTAACTGTTTTTATGTGAAGCTCCAGAAGTGTTTTGAAGACTAGACCTCACCTGACTTTCCATTGGCATGAGGGAGAAGTAGATTATGACTAAATCTATGTTGTTGGATGAACTTCACCTTTCATGCACCCTTCTGGTGTGTTCGGTTTCACTCAAGTCCTGAGTAATGTTGTGTTACACTCATGTTGTCAGGTATGTGCATGTTCATGGTTACAGACTAGTACATCATTCTTTGCATTAAAAGTAAGTTAGGCCAAACACCTGTAATGCCTTGTCTGCTGTAAATAATAACTGTACGCCTCCAACTGTGCAACTACATTTGATAAATAAAATGGATTCCAGATCCCATTTAGATCAGAAGCTATTTGACACTGGAATGATAAAAGGAGAGGTGCTACAGATGAGGACATCTCCAGCAGCAAGGTGAATCTGGAGGGTCTCTTTTCTCTAAAATACCCAGGTGCTTTTGTTGTGCCTCCATTTCTTTAAACAGGACATTAAAGCTGTTCTCGCCTCAGAGCTGCGGTTCTGAAGTCGACCCTGAAATCTGACCTTACGCCGAGGCGGGAAGCAAACTGGCATATTTCCCCGCAGAGATCAATTAAGTATCCAGTTATTAATGAAATGAAATGTTGCCGCTTTTCAGTGCGGGCATGTCTAACTGTAGTGGACAAATTAACTCTTGGGTAGAGGGAGTCAGCTGGTGAAAGGCAAAATAAAATGGATGGAATGGCACTGATGAAACGAATGATGTTAGACAGCATGAAGGTTTGACTTTAGATCAAATCTGGGTACATCTTTATGTACGGTGGCACACAGTCAGTATCATTATAATGTTGTGTAACTGTGGCACTGGTGTAACAAGAATTCACTCATTTAATATTATTTATCAGAAGATTAAATGTATTATATAAGCCTTTACTTCACTTTTTCTTTTTTTAACTTGTGTTTAAAAGTCAGAAGAACAGTGGACACTCATTATCGTTATTCAGATGATTTTATATGTAAAGTAATAAACTATCTTGCAACAGATTAAAACAAAAGTGTGATGATTCAAAGAGCTAAAACACTACAGTTGGCACACTGAGCACAAGACCAACGAGGCCAAATCTCCAAAGATGAGTAATTTCCTATCGCTCTAACGTACAGTCCAACAAATAAATACTTTAATTTCACATAATAGTCCAGATAAGATTAATGTGTGTTTGCAGAAGGATCAAAACAGCACTGTGGATAATACAGACACAGTATTATTGACCTTACCTTGCCCTTGTAAAATAATGAAATGTTTTCGTTTGACCCCCGTGAATCTTTGATCGAGGACACCTCCCTAACTAGACGCTCTCTGAAAGACGGCAAACAGTTTTTGAAGGCTCTTTGATGGGGATGATAGCTCGGAGTCTTTAATAAGGAGGTTAGTTTTGCTCTGATTGCAGCACTCCCTTTGAATCGAGCAATTGTGAATCACTTTTCACCGCAGCAATGGATTAGCTGGACACCGACTGCTGCCTTTTGAATGCAGGTTATTTTCCAGCTCATTAAGCATATTGATAACAGTAAACAAATGGTAGATTTTAAGGGGGCACAGAATCGCACCCCGCTAAGCGCTTTCAATATAGTTTTCTGGTATAGCCTGTGTGCATCAAGGAAACTGATACTGTAATAATGGAAGATAAACTGAGAGAGAAACTGCACTAAATACTTATTCTGTCTCACATGGTAAATATCATATAAATATCAGGCACATTATGACAGTTGTCTGATAAACCCTGTACCCCAAGTACCATTTAATCATGTTCTTATGAATGGATTATAAACAAGTATTATTTAACAAGAAGAAATATTTATTTCATACAATTCAATTGTCAATGCTGAGTTAGTTGCAGTCAGTTGCATTTGTACCTTAGGCTACTTTAGTGAACTAACTGTTTATAAATTAATTTTAGTTTAGTGCTATAAGAGCTTTTTTGATTACTGTTATTTTAGCTAACTATTTCAACTAGTCTTTTTATGGATTAGGCCTGAGCTAATTTTAGCTAACTAGCCTATTTCAACTGTTTATTGTCAACTTCTACTATTTCAACTAAGCTGTTTACCCACTAGTTTAACTAGCCATATTTCTGTTCAGATTAAGCTTTTTTGCAAATTTACTAACTCAGTTACCTATAATTATATGTGTCTGTTTTTTAGTTAATATAGTGAAATATTTGCGACTGTATAAAACCATACTCATTATTTTTAGCTACACTGAATTTCAACATTATCGGTGGATACAGTTGTAATGTGGTTGCAGCAATGGGCTGTTTTATGTGAATTGCTTGGGCTCCTAATTATAATTTCTGAGACCGTTCATCCACCACTATTCAGCGTGCTAGTTAGCTGGAGCTAGCCTGTTTCAACCATACCTTTAGCTAACCACATGTATAGCTTACTTCTCTGATTCTTGCTAACTAGTTTTCACACATTGCATCAGAGGGTGTTACACTTACAAACGACTGATAGGTAGATTAGTGTAAATACAGTCGTAAGGATCAGCTTCACACTACCTTTAAATTAGTATTTGGCTGTTTTTTAGTCTTTAAAGGGGCTCTATGTAATAATTTGTAGCTATTTACATGTATTGTCACTTTTTTATTGGCATATCTGTCTGTGAGCAGATTGTAAAGTGAAAGAACATCCAACCAGCTTCCACAGAGCCGCTTTAATCCCCTTATATATGAACCTGAGGCATCCCTGAATGCTGATAGCTTGTTGGATGAGAAGGTTTAAGATTTTACTAAATGTTATCTACTAGTTGTAACCCTCTCAATATGTAGTTCACAGGTCACAAGCTGATGTTGTTAAAGAGCCACGTTCCCACCTCAGACGGCATTATATATTGTTGGCATCATGTGGGTAACTTTCATTTTGCTGACATTAGTGTCCGATGTTTGCTTTTCCAAATTGTACTACTTCCTGTCTCCTCTGAGAGAAAGGTGTTGGGTCAGATCCTAATTTAGACCAATAAATTTAGGCCCCCGGCTGCTGGGGGAAGCACTGTCACGGCAAGATTGATTTTATCGCGTCAGCCCTGAAGTGTGTTTGAGCGAGTGTGCGGGGGAACAAAGGCTCGTGTAGGGCCTCTGCAGCCTCCACCGGGATTTGAAATGGCTCTTACCATCTGCTGAAACCAGTCAATACATCCCAAAGCATCATGTAGGGGCTCCCCATATTCTTCTCTGATTGACTGGAAAGGTCACAGGCGGCATCAAGAATAAGCAGCCAATCAACATGCATGCCTTTACAAAATGCCAATATCTCATCAGCTCTTTTAAACGGTCATCATGCTGACATTAGCGTTCACTTGCTTGAATAACCCGAGCAAAACAAACCTTTTTTTCGAAAGAGAACCTAACCAAAGACTGGCTCGAGTATCCAATCACCTAAAATAGAAGATTTCAGAGCCGCCTTTGGTGCACGTATTGAGCAATCTAAACTAATTTTAACCACATAAATAAAGTATAAGTTTTAAAAGTCAGCGCCATGCCAACCCACTATTTTTGTCTCAAGGGACATGTACGCTGCAGTATAGAGAAGACGTCAAAACACTGAGTCTCTAAATGCCTTTTGTGACGCATTAGATAGGAATTAATAAATGATGAGAGGAATGAGGTGTGTGTTTTCAGCAGCTGCAGCAGCAGCAGCACTCGCTCAGGACCTGAGATCTCTCTTCTCACATCATAGGAATAAAATGTGAACTCTGTTTTAATGAGTATTTTTCCACTTATGCTGATGAAAATCCTTGAGTTGAAACAAGAATTTGACATTGAAGTCAGTATGGATTGCAAGTATTGATGATTGTACAAGGTGCATCTCTTAATCAAAGGGCAAATATATTCAGAATCCTTTTACGAGCCCATATGGCAGCAAACTAATCTTCTGCCCTGTTTGGAAATCTGGATATTCAGATGTCTTTGTTGCCTGTTCCACCGAAACAAGAAGTAAACAAAGGTTGCACACTGTGATAAATACATACTCTTAAGTTTTCGGGGTTTGCTTCAAAAACAACATCGCTGCAACCTAGTTTTTTACCTGTTGTAAAACGATGACTTAGTGAGCACTGATGTCTGTCTTGGTGGCAATTTAGCAGGTTTAATGAGATTCAGGAAAATCAGGCAAAAGCATGAGTGATATGAGGAATATGAACCCAAAATGCTAAAAAACAAACAGAATTTTGACATGAAACTACATTTATTAGGCACTAAAGCACATTTTAAGGTTGGAAAAATAAAAACAGAATCTACTTTAAAAAATAAAAGAAACCCTGCTCATAAATATGTTATAAAATAGTTAAAACTCTGGTCATGAAAACACTGACTGATGAACTTTCACAGATGTCTTTCACTGACTGTGTTGAGCATGAACGCAGCATGGTCAAAGTCGGACTTCGGGGCTCTGTTACATAAGTAACACACTATGTTTTACATACATACGTCCGCCAATTACAGTTTTGGACATTGCCAGACAGAAGATACCCAAAAGCAACAAAGCTATAACGATTCCGCATGACAAGGTGCACGGCTGATGCCAGAAGTCTGGGGCTCATCTCGTCCAGCCGGGCGTGAAGGGTGCACGTATTAATAAACCACCAGAAACAGAGTGAAAAAAAAAAAACACACACAGGCCGAGAGAATGCAAAGAATGATTTATAAGACAGAAGAGTTGGTAATGGTTTGGGGGTAAACAATAGTGTCCCTCCGGCCTGGTCTGCATTTCATACCACTGTGATGAAGCTGTCATAAGCACGCACCACTCCGGTAATACAATCCTCTGGGGGACGTTTAGTTTTAATTTGGATGTCAGAAGAAAATGATTGACTTTTATTGTTTGTTTGAGTGTGTGTGGGTGTGTGTGTGTGTCTGTGAGCTCACATATATCTATACCCGTCTCTGTTCGTCTGTCTGTCTATATATTCAGCTGCTCATGAATATTTAATTTGCTTTTGTGATTAAAAGTCACCTGCAAAATGTCTAAACTACTCAAGAATCGAGAATACCAGTTGCTTTCACATCAATCACAATACATTTTGAGTTCAAGTACATAATGTTGACCTGAGTTCCTTCCTTTTCTTCCTCTTCATTTTCCTTTTCTTCTTCTCTTGGTTTTTAAAAGGCAGTGGGAGTGCATGAAGGGCACTTAGACGATCCCCATTAACCCTTGTGGTTTGTGACAATGGTTTTACTTACTCATATGTCAAGGTTTCGGAGCCCAGCTGCTGTATTTGAAAAAATAAAATACATTGCAAAATAAACAAATTCTTTCTTTAAATTGTCTTTTGCTTTGTCCTCTTTATCAAAGCCCTAATTTCACTCGTATAAAAGTGTTAACATTTCTGCTTCAATGTCAGAAAATGACTAGACTTTTTTTTTTGATATATTGTTGAGCTGTGTACTTACAAAGTCTGAAATACTTTAGTTTAGTTTATTAGGATCCCCATTAGCTACCGCATTGCAGCAGCTATTCTTCCTGGGGTCCACAACAAGCTTTATCTGCGACAGTGCGTCATAACAACATGACAATGTTCTCTCAATTTCTGTCGAATGAGGCACAAAAGTCGACTGTTGTCTTTCTGGAAGTTTAATTCAAGCGTCTGCTGAGGACCCACAGCACTCTCAGAGTAGAGGAGATGACAGTCTGCCTGTTTGCTGACGTGTGGTGTGTCACAGTACACAGTGCAATGTGATCTAAAGACAGTGCTACTGTACTTATGACACTGTGATCAAAGGAGCCGAGCTTACTCATGAGAACTTCCATTACAACTTATGTCGTAACACACAGCATCACAAAAAAAAAACTTAAACATTCACACAGACAAGAGAGTTCATGGTAACACAAAGGTCAAGATAAATGTAGTTTGATGATCAGTACTACCTGACCACCTGATAATGATGATCAGTCAACATTCTTGCAGCTGATCCAAAGCAATCATAAGTTAATTAATACAATTGCAATATTAGGTTCAACTCACTACATCCCCCAACCTGTTAGTTAAGTATTTACATTACGCGATGTCTCCAACAATGGAAACAAAAAACAGTCAAACCCAGAGAATCAGTAAATTTACTCAAGGCAATGGTTTGCAACTCCCATAGTCCCATGGTTTGTACAGTCAAATATATATTTCCTTCTATATATTTCTTTTATTTTCCCCCAAAAACATTAACAAACAAAAAAATGTATGGTATTGTACCCCACACAGTAATGCCACTCATGCTTTGGCTTAGTTTGACTCACACACACTTATCTGACGTTTGTGAGGGTCCTCCTGTCACTAATCACAGATACAGCTTATTAAAATTCACTGGAAAAAAAAATTGTGCCATTTTTCTGTAGCAGATTTTCTTTACCGTTTATTGCTATTCTCATAAAATCAGTCAAATTAGTCATGGCAGATCAAGCTTGTAAATGTATAATAAGTATGTTTCCTGAGATGTTAAAGAGGACTCAGTTCGGGGTCTCAAAGACTCCCAGTAAACCTGTATCAGACACAACATGAACGTTTCACTTCTCTTTCTAACAGCTGCTAACATACAGGAAGTTCATTGAGTTACTCTTTACACCTGAGGCCTGCTATCCTTTTGTCCATTATTTTATCTACGTCCTTTCAATTGGGTTTTTAAGCTCAAATTTTTGCTTGCAGCTATGTTTGGTTTTGGAAAAGTTGATAAGCCCGAGGGCTGCAGGATATTCTCAACTAGTTTATAAGCGCAAATCAAATGTTCAACTTTAGCTGAACTCTTAAGAAATAATGTGAAGTTTTTTACGCAGCAGCAGCAGCAGCAGCAGTGATATGGGGAATATTTACTTTATTTCTCTGTCTATAAATGTAACAACCAGATGTCACAGATAAGAAAAAGGTGGATGATAAGAAAAAGGTTATATTCACAGATGGTTGTAAAAAAACTAGAGGAGTTAGTGTAAACAGTGTGGATAAAAAAATGTATAGACTGAGAGTGGAGGTGCTCAACAGGAGTCTGCCTTTAATACACAAGTGATAAATAGACGTAGTGTATCAGCAGAGAGCTACATATCCTCTTCAACAACGACAGCATTTCATTAAAAAGGCTTATTTTTGTCTCTAGAATAAAAAAAAGAAAGTGCATACTGTAAAAACAAAGTCTCCACAGTGTTTTACCAGATATCTGGAGCAGAGTCATGGTGAGAGCAAACAGAAATTTATTTGAAAAAGAATCTTGTGTCCTGGAAAACAAACACGAAAAAAGGAGATGGTGCTTCTTCATCGAGCCTTTAATGTTGATATTAAAGCTTCCCTGGAAGGCGTAAATATCGACCTGAGCGTGGACTCCTTCACAGACCAGTGCACTTCGCAGTCCCGCCCCGCTAGTGCCATCAAATCAATCAACCTTTCTAATTAACTGCATCCAAATAAGGCATCGTCTTCTGTGCCTCCGAAAAGAGCCCTTTTCCACATCACCTTTTGCACACACACACACACACACACACACACACACACACACACACACACACACACACACACACACACACACACACACACACACACACACACACACACACACAGAGGATGTTCTGCATGCCCTGAGTCTGGAGCTATTTCTGCCTTTATCCTGCCTTTAACCTCACGCTCAGCGTCCTCCAAAGGTGCTCGATCCCTCTCTTTGAGCATTGTTCAAAGAGATCCACACAAGATATGACCTCTTCCTGATGAAGCCTATTTCTGCCTCCATCTATAGATGCAGAATTATCAATTTGACATCATTTATTTAGTATTTTGGATTATACTTAAAGGCGTTTACTTTATAAGGATACAGAATGTCTGCGAGCGATTGTTTTGTATGACAAAGTATCTCTTTGAGGGCTGATAAAACAGGAAGCTCTGCAAGGAACAGCTGCTCAACACTACAAATCAGACCCTGCCAGCCAACTCTCTCCCGCTCTCTCCCCCTCTTTCCTTCCTGTTTTCTCTCTTTCTCTCCCATCGCAGCTTCTGACGGAGGCGAGGAGTGGAGCTCCTCTCAGCGACACCCCCAGGGCACTTGGAGGGGCTCCAGATGTGCTTCTTCAGAGCCGCAGACCGCCGCATCTCTGGCGATCTTCCATGCGTCCAACCCTTGTTCACTTCATTTACAATCAGTCCACATTTCAAACTCAATCTGAAAATCAGCTTCTTTTCCATCCCACCCATCCCCCCCCCTCTCTCTCTGGGTTGTGGCATTAATTGAAAATGCAAACTGTAATCAGATCAGCTGAATAAAGATGAGTGGCTTAAAGATGGGAGATATGAGGGACAATTCACATGGCTCTGCATGAGAAATGAAGAGGCTGGTTGAGATAATGGGGACGTGGGTTTGATCAGTGTATGAGTTGCTAATGGTCTGTTTTGGCAGGCAGTTTGGCTGGTCCCCTCCTGCCCTCTCACACTGGAGGCAGAAATTATTTCACTCTGAAATGCATCCGTGGCAAAAATGATAGTTACCAATTAACATAATTGTTTCTGTATTTCGACTTCTTTTAAATGATACTGATAATAAAATTCTACTGTCACAAAAACATTTTTTTTTTTTGCAAAGTAACAACTACATGTGATGTTTGTGTACAACCGCTAATTGCTACTTACTATACCCTTTGGAGGCTATCCTTGGCTGTAGCTAGTTGCCTTAAGCTAATCAGCTCAGTTAGCCAGTGGTGTCTGTCTGAATCACCACCTTGGATCACATGGGGAGTCACGGTGGGCGATGGGGCTCGGCTAAACCGGACTCTGCATCCTCCTAGTGAAAAAGGTGATGGCGGAAAGACAAACCAAGACTCTCCTGTCTAAAACGATCTTCTACTACTATCACTTCTTCAGTTACAAAGTTGTATTACAAGACAGTACGCGCTGAGGCTAGCTGGTTAGCATGCTAACATCAGTAGATATCCCTGCAACACAGTACATAGACGACATAATGTCAGCAGTGTTGTTTTTCACATTCTGTTGATAATTTTAGTTCATTTTTCTATTTTTTCTAATCGAAACAAAAAATTCCAGTCACATTTTACATATTGCACCTTTAATAGTCAATGATGGACAAGTCGGGCACAGCTCACCAAACTCACCAGTCTCTCCAGTGAAAGCAGAGGCTCTTGGGAGGGACTGCTGCTCCTCTGGCGACCCGGCAGCAGGTACTTTCACAGCTATATAATTGTAATAATTTTAAATGTGGACCTTGATTATTGATTGTTACTATTCATTGTCAGCAGTATAAGGCTATGACGATATTTTAATGCCTGCATGCAAACCACATTTCCTCCTGGCTAAAGGAAACTGAAGTTAAAAAATGATAACTCTTCATTAAACTCCTGGTAAGTGAACAGACAAGACAAAATCTTCACCCTGGAGCAAGAATATTTGGCATTCTTACTTGAAAAATCCAATAATCGAGTACGAGCTGAAGCTTTAAACTGCATTATATCACTTGTTACTGAACAAATGTATCCATGTTACTAGTTTACAAAGTCTGTCTTACATATCCGGCGTGCCTCTCAAGTGATCCCGGTCCTGATTCCTTGTGATGGCTCGTGACAGTAATTTCCTCTCATGCTTTCTCCGTCTTGTTACCATTCAGACTGTGACTGTGCCAAATTATCCTCACCTGCCAACATTTCAATGGGGATTAATGGAAGTAGTGCGTCTTGCCAGCCAAATAGACTCACTGGGCTGGTACCCAAAAATCTTTGCAGTTCCATTACCCGTGATGACATTCTCAAAACGCAAACTGATGTTGCGAGAGCGGGCGGACATGATTTTTAACAGTTAATGTGGCTCAACCTGCGCTCGTTACTCTGGGCTGATGAAAAGAAAGCAGCATCTTGAAAGAATCCTCGAACGCTGTAATGAATTTCAGTACAAAACTACACCATCACCTGGGGTTTGATTGTAAGATACTATAATTGGCTTGTTGATAATTTAAGAGTTTGTTTAATTAATGCTGGAGTCAGGGCAGATGTTGCCGAATAAAAGTCCTACCGGGAGGACTCCAGTTCCAAGTACAATATCTTAGAGCACAGGCACTAATTAAAAACATCAGGATCCAGGAGTCAGGGATAAAGTCTAATCTCGTGTATTTTTGGCTGCTTTGTAGCTCATGTGTGTCCATTAAAAGCTTCTCAGAGGGAAGACTTTGATACACAGTTTAGATTACGTTTCATATTTAATGCACCTTTTATCCTTTATTGACACAGGGCTGGTCGTTGATACTGCAAACCAAAACAAGATTATCATTTTTTACTCTGGTTAGACATTTATTATATTCAATGATTTCTTAAACCAAATTTTTCACAGAGGCAAGGCCACAGACACGTAACCTGCAGAATTTAGCCTCGAAAACACTTCTTCTTCTTTTCTTTCCCCCTTTACCATTATGTCATGTTGCTTTCATGTCCCATGCTTTAACTCTGTATTTATTTATTTTTTTTCCCCCAGCGCAGTAGAAATAACATGCATTATTAAATTTCTTGATGGTTTAACACATTGGAGATTGGCAGCAAGACAGTGAACATATGCATTATTCATTCTTAAAGCCACATTCTCTGAGTGGATCATGCCTTGCGGGGGAAGGCTGTTTATTTCTTATTGAAATAATCTCTCAGTAGGAGAAAAGTTGCCCATGTGAGAAATCTGATTTTCTGGCAATGCACCAGAGTGCAGAGGAGGAGCGCAGAGGAATAGAGGTGGAGAGAGGAAACGCTATGAACAAAAGTTTCTTTTGTTACAGACTATCAGACAAGACTAATAGCTCTTATTGCGATGGATGACAGCTAATTGCTCCCTTAAAAATCACTTTGCAATCGTTATCCTGAGTACCTGATCTTTTGTTGGCACTTGTCCTGTGTGTGATCCTCAACTTGGAGGCCCGCAGGCTGCGTTAAGTGTTTTGCTTAATAAGCTAATTTTACCCTCTTGGTCCACACACCCTCTCTACTTCCCTTCAACACGGTTTAAGCCCTGTGTGTCTGTACGTTAGTGTGTGTCCATGTGCATGTGTGCCCCAAGTGTGGGTGTAAACAATGTGCACAACATAGTTGCCATACCTAATGTGCTTGTTAGCCATCTCGGACTCCCCTGAGGCGTTTGTCGCCATCCTAGGACTTATTCATGGTGTGGTTTTAACAAGCACTGTCGATGTGAGGCCATTGAGAGCTTGCAAGATTGCAGTCAATGGCAATTTCATGTGCCACACCGAGTGCAAATGAGCTCTGCAAATATTACTGGGGCCCTCAATCTATGTCTGTGACAGCAGGAAGGCTCAGGCGCAATGGCCACAGGCTGCAGGTAGCAGATGTTATTGTAGTAAGAGCAGCCAGTTCGACAATTCAAGAGAAAGTGTAACCTTTAGCTGCGCTCTCTGTCAGCGGATCACTGGTGCGCAAAATCATTTTTATTGTTTAATTATAAAAAGAATATTATGAAGCAAAAAGCTCCTCTTATTGTTTATGTACTGTTAATGCTCTTCAACACATATGTGTTACTTCAAAGTCCAAGGTAAAGGATGGGTTAAAAATTTGGATCCTGTCTTTAAAGGAATGGTTTGTAATTTTATTTGCTTTCTTGTCAAGGACCATAGAAGATTGATACCACTCTCATGTCTGTACACTGAATAGCCACAGCCAGCAGAGTACAAAGACTGTAATCAAGGAGAAACTACTGGACTGTCTGAAGGTAACAAAAGCTAGTAGCACTACCACCTCTGCAGGGAACTGTGCGTTAGAACACATATCACCCGACAACACTGACGTGCCTGTGTTTTTACTTCTCTTCAAACAATTAAGATGTACTGTCTTAATTAATTAACTTTAACTGTGCTGGCAGGTGGATTTTGTTACCTGTGGAGAAGTCTGACTCACTGGATGATATAAGCCGACCAGTGGGAGACTATTTCAGGCAGTATTCTCTTCCCTATCTGTGTGTTACTGTTTTCAAAATCCCTGCTGCTACGGGAAACAATAACAAAAACCTCAGAGCTAGCATCTCATGCTGAAAATGGCACGTTACTCTACCCTAACCTGGTTCCTGATGGTACGAGCCTAAAAAATCTGGCAGCTGTTACTGTTTTTATTGCAGGAATTAGCCACGTGCAAACAAGTTCCCCCCAAAACTATTTGCCAGGGGCACCACTGCTGTTTAGCGTCGCTCAAGGTGATTGTGATTGGTGTAATACAAACTAACCAGAATGAGCATTGGTGCAGCCGGACCACCTTTGGACAGAGCCATGCTAGCTGTTTCCCCTTGTTTCCAGTCTTTATGCTAAGCTAAAGTCAGAAGTTAGTGAGTTTTCTGAATGGGTTTTTCATTAGAAGCCTAAGAGCTGAAGAGATTTTCACATTTTATCCTATGACATAAAATACGTCAGTTTATACCCCACATTTGAATTGTAAAGCGTTAACATGTCTTACAAAAGGCGATTGCTAACATTCTGCTAATTGAGACTACAGAGGTTGACGGGATATAAACGTTTTCACGTCGAACACGGAGACTCATCTACTCACTGCTCCATCTTTGCAGGCGGACTCTGTTTGTAAACTATTCTAACTCTTAACTGATTGATTTGTGCACAGTTTCGTGTAGTCACTTGGCGGTGGTGACATTGAAGTTACGCAGTCGCAATGTCATTTGTTCGTAGCCTAACGTTAGCTCCTAACCCTGACCCTTCTTCAAGTGGTTTTAGTCTGTGAAGAACACCTTGCTGAACAAAACTTAAAAAAGTACAATATTTCAAAACACAATAAATATCCTGTAGGCTTTTAGTTGAGGGAAACCAGGGCGATGCTTCCTTGTTAGCATACAAAAATACATCATCCCTGCAGCACTCTTTTCTCTCAGTTGTTTAAAATTAGAAAAAGAGATGACGCTGAAACACAAAAACAAACCGCATTATAAATCATATATGATTGCACAAACATTTGCTTCAGTTTACTCTTCAGTACTTATCTTTCTGGCCTTTAAGATGTAAGTTTGGTAAATATTGGCTTGACAATAACTGCAAAATTGCATATAAAATCTTGGGAAATATATTTTCGTATTTGGAAACACATTAACCAATTAGAAGAACTTCAGGAACACTGTACCAACTGAAGAGCACTTTCTTGTTCTTAAGATAAAAGCGTCGAAAAAGACTAAATGTTGCTGAATGCTGTTAGTCTTCCTTCTCATACCATTTAAGTCCATTAGCAGCTAGAAGGCTCTCGAAGTGACATGATAGCCCCTCCGTTATTCCTGCGTGTCCAGAAATAACTTGTACCTTGTTCGCTGCTGAATAATGAAGCGGGACACGGTGCGGACTGGAAGCACTCCCAAGTGAAACGATGTTCCTTTGCCTTAAATATGACAATGAAACGAGAGGAGTGAAAGTGTGAGGGTACGAAATATATCAGGAATCAAGGAGAATAAGAAAAGAGGGCATGTGAAAGCAGAGACCTCCGAGGAGGCGGGGGTCGGGGGCCAAGAAGAAACCCACTTCATGAATTAACAAACCCGTGGTAATGGAGTCTAAGGTCTCATTGCTATTTGTGATGGAGGCAGCCATGCATTCACTCTCTACTTATTAGGAGGGAATGGGGAGACACCGTTCTTTTGATTAATACTCCCTTCCTTTGTGGGTTTGGTAGGAAGTGGAGAAGACAAGCAAGGGAAAAGAATAAAAAAAAAAAAACAGAAGAGGAGGGAAGATAAGATTACCAGGAGAAGAACAAAACATTGTAAATCTATACCTGGAAACTGACTGACTCACTGCAGCAGGACAATCGCAGAGATTTAGCAACCGGCCAGATTAGCAACACAAGAGACACAGCAACGCTAAACAATGGCCGTGACTCATAATGCTCTTTGACTAAATATAACAGAGGAAAGCGAGGGTACACTAGAATTCTGGAGGAGCTGATCTACAGTATTTACAGTATCTTTTCAGAGAGTATTGGCAGCCTGCGTAAAGATGATCCTAAATAGGATGCTAAAGAAAAACACCACGCAAAGCTGCAACTTAAAATAAAACTCACGTTGAACAATGCTCGCGTGGTTAAACTTCCCTTTTGGACTGGGTAAAGGCTTCTATTGCAGCTCACTACATCACTAACCGAAATGTCTGTGGGGAAGAAATCTGTAAGGGTCACTTACACGTTGTCATAAAAAGATCCTGACAGGCTTTTATATCCGTGATAGCTAAAACTACACTGATTTTTTTTCTATTTCTGGACCGTTACAGCCTCCAACGTGAATGTATTGTTGGAGAGATGAACTGCTTATGTGTCATCTGTGTCTGCCCGCATTACAGTCAAGTGACTACACAGACCAGTGGAGCTTTTTGCTTAATTTTCCTCTATTTTTGCTCCTATTCACATCTAAACCTGTAGCTGACTGAACCACATGAAATGTAACAGACTAAAAACAATGATGCCAGGATTAGATGAACCAGTGGTCTGTCTTCAACAATTACTATTGACCATAAAGATAAAGGGCCTTTTAATAAAGGTCGTTAAGGTAAGTGTATGTAGCTATTTTTATTATAAGCAGCTCAGTTTCCAGAATACAAGCTGACACTTTGTAATAACCATCATTAATAAATACATTTATAGGTAACTCAACATTAGTTAAAGGTCATATTGATAAAAAAAATTATAAATTTAAATGATACATCTACAGAGCTTGCAGTAAGGAGCAGAATAAAGTATCTGTTTTCCTTAAAAGCATTATTATGATTTTGAATTAATATTTCAAAAAATGCATCTGGTCCAAAATGACTGTTTAGTGTATGTCTGTATGAGGATTCTGACAGATGGTTCCAGCTACCAGCGAGGTTTGTGAGCCAGTATTATAGCGCTGTTGGTATCACGTTGTGCCTATGTTTCAGCACCAATCAAGACTCTTGGTAGTTGCCATTTTGTGGGAAAAAAAACCGTAAAAAAGTTCTACATTATGTGCCCTAGCTTACTGCACTGCCGTGACATTAATTTGGTAGCTTTAGCGATGTCAACACCACTAGCTAGTGTTAGCAACATTAACGTATTTCTAACGAGACATCGGGACATTTTCCAGTCGTTTCAGTGGTGACAGAGCCAGGTGAACCAAAAACAGGATCTTTTCTGAACCTTAACCAAAGTGTTTCTGTGCCTCAACCTCACCTAAAGTTATTATAATTCAGGGTTAATCATAGGAGCAAATTCTCAGTGATGTGTTGCGTTTTATAAGTGATTATATAGCAGGTTTTAGTGTTACATGTTGAAATTTTGAGATGCCATTTTCAATTTTCAGTTATTAAATGTAATGAACTTTTATACAATTCCCTGACCTTGTCCCAGAAGATTGCAGAAGATAATTATAAGGCAGAAAAAAAAGCAATGCTGTACATTTGCTTTCAATAATCCATCGTGTTGAAGCCAGACAGGCTTTTGTTCCGGCACATAACCATGACAGCCTGCCTCGTCAGTCTGACTCCAGGTTATGAAAAGGTATTCATGACTTGTAAATGCCACAGTCTATGTGAAATCCAGGGCTTTCTACCTCTTGTTGTTTTGCTGAGGGATGCTTTTTCTCCCCGGTTGTGTCGATGCTCTACAAACAATGTTAACAGGTCAATTCCAATCCCACAACTACATGTCACAACGAGGCGGCACTTGAGTAAAAGCCATTTTAGTGTTTGAAAGCTCAAAGTAAAGGTGAGAATTTATCCTCTGATTGAGGTTGAAAAGACAAATGCACCGTAAAACACTGTTTCGCAAAGAAGCCTCTGCTGTTTGGTGTATTTTTCATTTTCCCATAGATACCTAACCCTATGTAGCTCACATAAATAACATCAGGAGGACGTTTTTACGGCCACATTGCGGTTTTGATAGCAGAATATTATTTAGAGGTTGAAGCATTGTTCTAGTGTGAGTCAGAAGAGCAGAAGCTTCTTTGTTAAGCAGAAAATACAGTTTCAGAAATTATATTTCTTACAGTTATTAATAAATTAAAATGTCCAAGATGAGCTGTGGCAATGGGAAACATAGCTCACCAACAAGTTTATCAGAACTGAACATTTTAAATTCCCAATATGTTTAAGATGAATTGCTTTGGTACATAGAGGCACTGGTACCTAAATGTATCTTACTGAAGAGAAGTGACAACATCTGCTTGTGAAATTATCACCACGTCCCCACCAACTTCCTTAGAAACATCACACACTGTAAATGAAGTAGAAGCTGTCGGTAGCAGGTAGAAATACTTATGGTTACTTAGCTGTTGTTTAAGAAGCAAAAGGCCTGGATATACATCAAAATCAATGCAACAGGACAGAAGTTCAGACACGTTTTTCCTCATAGACACAGGAAGACGAGGAGATTCACATCATGCAGACACTCACAGCTACGCATAAAATATAATCTGGGCTTAAGGTGATTGATTTCTCATGTCACACTTGAGGATCACAGCAAGTGTGATTGAAAAAAAAAAGGGAAAAAGTCGACTAGCAGGGTCAAGCAGAGAGAGGCAAAGTCAAGCCCCGTCGTTAAATGTATACAGCAGTCAATGTGGAGAGACAAACACATTTTTGATCCTGTTTAAAATGGTCCATGAAATATAATGTTTGTCTTATATGTATGATTTAGAAGATAATTTTGCAAGTCAAGAAAGTCACAGTTTGTCATAGAGATACCATACAGTGATCTGCATAGTCTGGCAACACCAATGTCACCACCTCGACCTCGATTAAAAAATGCGAAAATCACAACAATTCTGGTAATGTTGACAACACTACAACACACACACTTTCACAGATATGTGGAAGGAGAGTTCATCAGTTTTGTGAGTTACGGTAGCTAATATACGGGACCAGCTCTACAAGGTTTGGTTAAAATATTACATGTGCTGAATATTAATTACTTTTCGGGTTATCTGAAACAGTGTTCTTTAATTGATTATCGATGAAATAAGTTGATTTAAAAAATAACTAATTTGTCTCTTATGCAGCATGCAGAAAAAGTATCTAGTAACTAAAGTTACCAAACTAATGTAATGAGTAAAAAGTAGGATATTTGCTTCCAAAACACTGGAAGTGACTTTGCCTCTCTATTAGAGTTACAATATTTGCCTTATGTACAATGTTGTTTTACAGTGTAACCTGCATGCAGAGAAAACACATCTGATATGTTCAACTGTGTGATATAAGAGCGTAAACATACAGTATGTGGGTGGATTATTGTTGAAGCCCTCTTAAACACATAGAAAGACACTTGCAGTCTATCTGTGTGACGGAGTCGAGATGAAGAGCTTTTTCATTTGATTATTGAATAACTCCCACAACTATTAATTTTGTTCTGTCATTGTTGCTGCCTGCAGTCAATATAATCAATGTTATATTTTCTCTCGAGCAGTTTCAACCGCAGCAGTAAAGAAATGCCGTTTGACAGATAAATCATCATTTCTTTCATCCTGAAGGCTTTGGAGAAGAACGACTGACTTCGCTGCACTCCTGCACTTTAATGCTCGAATACCAATCTTTTATTTATTTTCCTGCTTTTGTGTTGCACAAATCATGCTCGGGAATTTGTTTTCCACACGTCAGGGTCAATTTGCAATGCCCTTCAAATTAAGAGCGTGGTGTTGTCTGTGTACACCATAATGAACATTTGGACCAGCTCTAGAAAAAATTGCCCTGCAGGTAAACATTGAGACAAAGCTTTCCCACCTCACAAAGGCTGCCAAATTTCAGCTTTCATCTATAAAGCAACAGTTTGGTATCCTCACCTCCCCTTACCACCTGTCTCCTACAGATCACCAGTTCAAACATTTCTCTTTCATGTCCTCATCGCCTATGCAGCTAAAAAAGAAAGATTGAAGGTAAGGTTGTTGTTTCTGGTTTCTTTCTTACTTTATTCAATTCCAACTCCGTGGCTAGACCTCAAAAACCACTTTCAACAAGCAATACCTGCACCTCGGGTTACCATGGAAACTCTTCACTTAAAAATAGACCTGGAGGAATGAAAGCTACGGGTAGAATATGCCTCCTTGATGTGGTTCAGGAAGATATATGGTTCTGGGTGTACCTAAAAACAGGTTAGCATCTGGCTCTGTTTTACAGCATCCTTAAAGCATTATGATGCCTTCAGACGCCACAAAAGAAAAGCAACACAGCCTGTATTTGCTGATGCAACATTCTGTTATGAAACTGAATTTATCTTGTAGGGCGTAGCTGATGGACTTGTTACAGCTGAGTGATGAATAAGTGCCTATTCCATTTGACATGTTTCACTGTATTTACAGGGGATGACAGTAACAAAGTGTGTTTATCAAATCCTGTGCGGGAATGAAGTCTCTACAGAATAGTGTTTTGACACTTACGACAGACACCGCCTCACCTCCTGGATTTACATGTGCCGGGGCTGTGAGGATACCTGACGAGCGGAGCGTATTTCTCCCTTGTTCGGGTGCTACTTCTTTAAATCAGGTTTGCACCGTGGCTGTCATGAAACTTCACACCGTTTAATTTACTACAAAAATGAGATACACAAAAGTTCAGCTGTACATTACACATCGCGCAACACTTGTCACCATCGAGTGTGAGTGTATCTGCAGTAATTGTACAGATCTTAAGCAGTCCCATAATGTGTTTTTGCAGTTGCCAGAAATGCATTCAGGTTACAGCCTTGAATTTGTTTCACTGTGCTGATTCACCATCAGCAGCGCAGTAGGCTCTCCTGGCTGAGTTATTTAAGATGAAGTTGTTACTCAGCATCCACTCCAGATGTTTGGTAAAGTAATGCAGCATTTAAAGCTGCTGGATTTTCTTATCAAAATAAGTATTATATGGCTCGATATTTCAACAATAATCGCTGGTATAGAGCGTTTGGTGGGTAACCTATGTCTCGCCTCCCTCTGCACATGAAGTAAAAGAGAGCATTTTTCTGGTATCCCTGCCCATTTTGTCCAATGAGGACAGAGAACTCCATAAAGAGACGATCTTGCCTGCTTGTGAATGTGCAGAGAGCAGGATCCTCCTCCGTTTTAGTACCTACACCAGCAATGAGTGTTGGTAGCAGTGAGTTTATTCTGACACTAACAGTTGAAACATACAGGGGCTATCGCCTCTTACCGGTACAAAGTATTATGAGACTAACTAGACTAACTTCAGTAGACATCACCCCGACACAGTACATAGATGTCTCTGGCATCACATCAACACAGTTGTTTATCTGAATTTATTTGTTTGAAACTGAAATTGGTCCAAATTAAAGTGTTGATGCATGCATTTAAGGTGTATATATGTGCTGTTATTGGTTTAAAACATGGACTGATATTTTGTTCTTGAAGTAGAGCAGTTTCCTCCTTCACATACAGTATAATCAGTGTATAGTATATTCAAAAAGCAGTACACCTCCTCCCTGTGTGTGTCTCTGTCCATATGATTTAGCATCTTTCCCTGAAATTATTCATAAAGTGTCCGTGTCTTTCTGTTGTTGATCCAATTATATGTGATTGACAGGAGGACAAACTCAGGCTCAAGTGGGTAGGGGCCGCGAGCTGTTTACAGATCTACATTAGGTTCACTTTTTCTTACTAAACAAAGAGAGAGCCGTAATTTGCCTATAATGAGGGCAAAACAACACACAGCAGCAGGTACTTTAAAGGAGTTATTGAGACAAATATGAGGCACACGCAGCTATGGTGTGATATAAAGCCAAGACGCTTTCTTAACCATCAGAGCCGAGAATAAAAGAAATATCAGCAGCCTTCATAAGATACAGACACAACAGCTGTAGGTAGAAACACAAAAAAGCAGCAACATCTAATGTCTTGCAATTAAAAATCTAACTACATGTGGGATGTTATTTATTCATATTATGTTCCACGACATCTTTGATAACAGAGTCGGCTATCTGTGAGACCGTATTGTGTCGAACACCTGAGCAAATCAGTTGTGTACATCTCTTATGTGTCATTTTCTCTAATAACGGCCAGATTGGCCAAACCTGCTGCAGTATGCTCCTGTTATCTGGAGACGCTGAATGAGGTAAACAGAGCAATCCAGGTAATCCAATGTGCGTAAATGAAAGTGAAAGGGGATGTCTGTGCAACTGCGGTATCTATAATTGGACAGTTAATTCATTAGCAGGAGTCACCTTCGTGCTGGTCAGAACCACCGGACTAAAGAAAGGACAGCGTGGAAGCAGAGGGGTGGGATGATGGAGGTCGAGCCCTCTCTGTGGCCTCATTGCACTGGGGAGTTGGTAGAGACAGAGCTGAGCGCTTGGTAAACACATTAGCTGACTGTGACAGATGTGTTGGACATAGGTGTATGAGCAGCCTGTAGTTGCACGGGTAATTGCAATGCTTAGTTCTATGGTGGCACACGAGTAGGACCTTCGAAAAGAAAACATGCTAAACTACTTTGAAAGGCAAGTTTTTATGATATACTGTGCCGTGCATCTATCATCCTGCATGCTGTTTAATAATGTTTTTCTTGCGAGTTTCCACGAGCTTACATCACCAAGAGATATAAAAAAGGCAACCCAAAATAAATATTGGCAATGTACATTTATGATATGTTGAAACTTCACTTATATCTATCTGTGTTCAGTTTTAAATGTTATAACAGTGTGCTTATGATCTGGTTAGGTTAAGGTAAAAACCCCCTTGGTTAGGGTTAGGAAAAGATACAATTATTTCTTCTTGAACATGAAGTGCCGTCTCTTCAATATAAATGTATCACATAAATAATACAGCTGGTGCCCCTTTCATTTTTTTCTCCCCTGCCCTAAAAAAAACACCACTGTCGATGTGTATTTTGTGTTTTGCGGCAGCTACAGGTTTAAAAGTACAAAATGTTAAATGAGCTCAAATCAGGTTTGGTGTCAGAATCAAAAAGCGAGGGCTTTTATTTATAATCGCTATTTTTCTCTGTCGCTGAGCAATTCAGCAATCATGTATAGAGTGATCCATTGAAGAGGAAAAAGAGAAACTGTTGTAGGTATTTTCCATCCCCAGCAGTCTCAATAGGCTATAATGCAATGTACCCACAAGATATGTATGGTTTTTCTGCTTTAGTTTTTTTTTCTCTCAGACCTGGAAAGTCATCAATCATGAATATTGCTCTCTCCTCCTACGTACACATAAAACCCAGCTGGATGCAGCAGGTCCAGGTGAATTTAGTGTGCTGTAAGTCACCGAAAGGCATTCTGGGAAAACCACTAATGTACAACAAATAGGTAAATTTGAATGTGCTGAACACCACAGGCTGAATCTGAAAATGATATTTATACGCTTTAATTGCATCAAAGCTTATTGATATCAGCAGGATATCAGGGTTATTTGTTACATGTCTTATGAGCATTTTAACCTTCAAACAGATTAAATATCGGCCAGAGAGACACCATGTAAGATCAAGTCACATCTAATGTTATGTTTATGTATATGCCTGTTACTGCGGCTCACAGCCTGATCTCTGACCATGAAATGGATCCAGGACTGGCGATGGGAAGATTATGACAAATGATAGCTATGGTTAACTATAATGACTATAGATTACCTATAATGAAAAAACAGTCACAAATGATCAAATTACTTGAATTTGGCACAAAACAGGCTTGGTAGGTCATATTTTGATTGTGATATGCAACGACAGTGACGAATGGTTCTCAGGCTAAATGCCACATTTGGTCGCTGTATAACCGTGCAACATGCATATATTTTAATATGATATTTAGATAGCTGTGTAGGCTGAGAGCAATCCAAGGAGCAGAGGGATGCACACCTTTGTTCTCTGATAGTGGCAAAGTAAGTCAAGCCAAGTTCATTTCCAATGCCCATGAATCACATTCAACGTCTCAAAGGGCTTGACAGCCAGCCAGCTAAAGCTCTCTCCCAAGACAAAGAAATACAATAACAAAAAGCAACTAAAACTTACAGCTGCAAATGCAGCTTTTTCTCAGAAACCAGACTTAAGAGTTAAAGCCATGCTAGCAGTTGTGGTACACAGCTGTCCACCCATCCATCTGTTTTCTGATGCTCCTATATGTTTACACTGTGTTGTGAGAGATCTAAGCAAGGTAAGGCAAACGAAGCTTCCATCTCTCCAGCCCTTCCTCCGGGATTCATAAACTGGACCCAGACCAGATGGGACAATCCTACCAGTGTGTTCTGGTGTCTGACCTGGAGTCTCCCAGCAATTACACAGCAGAAGGTGTCCTAATCAGAGGCCCAAATTAACTTCTTTCTTTCTGGGAAGGGGGTTTCAGCTGACAGAACAAATACTGGAAATGTACGTTCCTGCAAACCATGGATATGTTGAAACTTTACATTTTGTAATGCTGCAAATTTACATTTCTTTAGGTTTGATTTTCTATTTTATGTTGAGACAACACTGTGCTCATGTTCTGGTTAGGTTTAGACAAATAACACTTGGTAAGGGTTAGGGAAACATCATGTTTTGGCTTAAAATACCTGTTTTGGTAGCCACAAACATGGCTGATGTTGAACATAAAGTGCATGTGTTTAGGTGACCAAATTCAGTAATTACTAAAGAAAGACGTTGAAGGCTGGCTGACAGTGGGGTGTTTGGGGATTACCTTGAAAAGCCATCAGTGGCTAGCTGAAGCGGTTAGTTGTAGTTGGTCCAGAACAAATATGGAGGTAGTTGGCTTCGCAATTCTCAAGAAAAGACAAGTATTCAAAATGAAGTCATCCAAAAGGCTGTGTTTTGGTCCAATGGTAGCGTCACCATGTGTGATGTTACGCTACAGATTACTGCAGCACAGATGACATGGAGCCCAGCTTGCAGCCAGCTATGAAGATGTAACAGGGCTCTCCTTTTTCTCCCAACACCCCTTTGGTTCAATATTTCCTCAATGCCTCCCTTCACAATGTTCACTGGCCTGCACTGCCACGACATAACTCTCACTGGGAGAGTGGAACCACTCAGTGGGAGTGAGGGTCCACCCAGTATGAGAGTCTAGCACTGATCTGGATCTGAACCCTTGCTGGCCTCCCATCATGTCCATTGATTTAGACCAGAGGAGCAGCTGCCAGGAACTGAACCAGGTCTCTGCAGAGGTGTTTGAGTGATTTACCTCTATACCACCCTGATACATAGCTGCTGCTCTTTCAAGCAGCGCCATGCGGCTCTTATCTATCAGTCCTTCCAAACACTAGTCTGTGTACATGGTAATGCAGCCACCCAGGCTCATCCTACTCCCTCTGTTTGTTGTTAGCAAGCAGTGAGGGTGAAAGGGGTTCAGCAATGAGAAGAAACATTTGTCTTTGGGATAATCATGTTTAAGTCTGCCTGGCAACTTAAACACTACAAAATCCCATGACAGATTACACTAAATCTGTTTGCTTCTATATTTGTGCATCGGCACTTGAAGGTTGAAGAGGTCATGCTCACTCTTGATTGATTTCAAATTTGACACATCTGCACAAAGCCTTGTTTACCCGTGACAGCAAAGTGGTTTGATTATAGCCTGAGTCAGTCACATGGGCATCTTGTCAAGGTGTTCAATTATAGACATATCATGTGAGAATCTCGTAAAAGACCTTTAAACCGTATCACATAACTCCACATGTGAAATGACTCGGAAGAGTGAGCAATCCCACAGAATGAGATTGACTGGAAACAGGGCGTAGGAGTCGCACTATTTTTTCTCTATTGTAACAGTACTTGATGCTTTTTCAGCCGAGTCCTCTGCCTCGTGCCTCTCCACTATCTCCACTTGCAAGATCAAAGGTGATCTTTGATGGGATGGACAATTCATTCCAACCTGACAGGTGGGATACAGTCAGGGATGCCCATCACTCAAGCTCCCATCAACCTGTCAAAGACGTTTCTTGATCAATCACTTGAAGAGGAGGCGAAAACTGGCCCCTTGACAAACTAGAGGGTAAACAATGATATGAGAACAGCACCTCCTTTGGAGCCTATCTGCTGTATCATGCTGAGTGCTGCGATGATTCAAATCACATTAAAGTCATATCAAACAACATGCGTTTATTAGATGTAGACATTTCTGCTAATCTGTAGACATTATGTGTAATGAATCACTATATTACATTAGCACCTCTGCCTCAGATGTTGTTTATTTTATCAGATTTCTCCAGTTCTCCATTACTGTTGACATCCAATTGGAATGCAAGTAAGTAAATGGTACATGAATGATTCTGCAATTCCCTCTTTGTGAGCAGATTGGATTCATTGTAAAAATGACAGTAACAAGATAAATGCAAGGCATTCTCATTTCTTCGGGGGCTTTCACTTTTATAAATATGCATGACCTTAAATAGTCACAAACCGTGCAGATTAAGGAATGGAAATCATCTCTTCTCTGTCTCTTGTAGCTTTGTTGTGTTTAATTAGAGCCCATGAACGTTGCATCTTATTGTAACTCGGAGCTCTGCGTGGAATATATGTGAGAATATGTTGAGAGAATGTAATCGTTTCTTCTATTGGTGAGAAATTTGTATGTATGAGGATCCTCAGCGAACAGCTTACTGTATGTGAATCATTAATGACAATGACACTTCATTACTTCCTGTCAAGACAATACGAGTCATTATAATGTAGAGTTTCATATGTTTTAATGACGCTGCTGGGTCCCATTGAAATATGCATGCACATGAATGCAGACATTCATAATGTACACAGAGACAAAGACAGACGGAGAATGTGCCCAAACACATTCATCTACTCACAGCCGAACAAACACGTTCACATGAATGCAAATAATCAGCGAAACGCAAATCATTAACTGACTGTTGTTTGAAATGACGCCGTCCTTGACAGATTGTTCCACTGGATCTTGTGAGGACAGGCAGCAACTCCCTGTGAGAAATACTCAACAGCTCAATCTATAAATAGAAACCCTCATCAAGTGTCATATCAAGGAAGATGTTTTCAAAAGTTGTCACAATGTTTGAGGCTCTGTGCAGCAGAAAACTACATCTGTTTGACTACAATGAGTATGTTTGTTTGTATGTTTGTTATTACAGAAATAATTGCATTGGTAACACAAACCATCATTGATAAAAGTTACATTTATAGTTAATTAGGCTTTAGTTAATGTTCATTTCACCGTGACAATGAAATGCTTTATAAACCATTTGTTAAGCAATTCTTTATTGTAAAGTTGCAATGGTTTATAATATTTTGTAAATGGTTAATAAATGGTTTAAAAGCAGTAACTAACACTTAATTAACAGTAAAGTGATTTGTTTATAAAATGTTCCCACTGCATTGGCCTTTAACAAATCTTAAATGGACTATATTGGCATATTTATGTTATTGAGGCCTTTCTTTCAAAAAACAAAACATTTGATCAGTGTAAGTCCAGTACGATTCTTTTTTTTCTACTTATACATTTTAACATGCCTAAAAGTTTTAACTGCATGTTATTCTGTTGACCAGCTTATTAACACTACAGGTCCCTGAAAAGCTTCAGGCTACTGAGTGGCCTTCCTCCCAAAGCATGCTGGAATATTGTGGGCTCCCAAAGCAGGTAAGACAATGAATGAAATTAAAAAAGTAAATGAGTTAAGTAGTAAATGATACACAACCCATTTACAGTGTCCCAATTTAATGTGTCCGTTTAAGTAACTCAATCAGGTAAACTTGCCAGTGAAATAAGACAGACAACTTTTCACCTTGCCTTTCAGGGCTTCTATTGTACACAACATCAGCGTTAATTAACTCTGAGTGTTAAAACCAACACTATGCCCGTGTTTATACAAAATTAATTTAACACTCTAATTATGAACAGTCGCCCCAGAGCCATATCAGCTGAGTGAATGTACCCCCAACCTTCCTATCAACACTTGTCAACTCAAAATAAGCCCGACTGGGAAAAAAAATCATTTACTAACACCAGAATATTTGACATGCATCTACAATAAGACCTCAACGAAAGGAAGCAGTTGCCCTCATACCTGTAGGCAGTCTCAGCAGCAGGGTTGATAAGAAAAATTGTAACCCTAGCCCTAACCCACAGAGCCGGACCAATGGTAGACACAGCGAGGGCCATGGCCATAGATATACTGTATACTTAAGGCCAGCGCAGGGCCTGGAGGGGGTCACAAACAGCATATTAGTCACAAGTGTCTTCTGTTGCTTCTTTAGGGGTAAATTACTATCATTTGGGGCCACCTAGGCCAGATGATGGATACAGGCAACATGTGAAAGAAAAAAAGTGTTAAATTGCCTTTTGAAGAGGGCATTTTTCAACTTATACAAAAAGGGAAGGAGCAGCTCCACCATGACTCAGTGCTGAAGTGTTTCAGTAGGATCACAGGAGATGATAGGAATCCCCCCGTCTATAGCACTATCATTTCATATAAGGTATAATATATAGTCATAACTGTCTGAAGAATAACTTAATGGACTGAACTGCTGTAGTATATGGTTAAAGTAATAGCCACTACGCTGGTAAGAATGCTGACATGAAAAAAGTGAGCAGTTTTTATCCTGCAGAGGACCCTTTCCTTGTTTCCGGACATTGTGAACTTTTACCGACATGGTAATAGCTAAATATAAAACACAATCCAGCATTGTTTCTCTGAAATGCATGTATTTCTGAAAAAAAAAAGAAGAAAAAAAAAAACCCTACTAACAGTTGCAAATGTATGGCAAAATGCAATACGGCATTGTGTGTTTAAGCATGTTATCTTTGGGACAATTTAAATTAGGTTGGCCAGGAATAAATTGTCATGGCAGCAAACACAATACCTTCGCCCCAAACAAATACATCGGACAAAGCCTTCATTGCGGTAGAGTGGAATGAAAAGTCTCACCTCTCATGCATTAAATCTCATATTCTTGAAGGAATTGATGCTAACAATAGTTCACTAAGCCCAGCTTGTGGAGCCCTTTAGCCATAATTGCTTGTAGCAGCAAAATTTCGCCGCAATAACAGCTTGCCATTGTGGAGAGGAGAATTAGAAAATTGTCAAAATAAAATATTTACTCTGCTTGGCAGTCAAAGGGATAAATACGAGCACATAGCTTTGGATTTATAGCAGTGTTTCCTCTTTGGAAGAGCGCTGTGACAGTCTTGAAAGAGGCATACCCCAGTTTGAGCTCATGAGTCACCTTCAAATATCAACTGCACCAATAATGATCGGTAACATCAGTGAGATTACTGTGTCATGCCAGAAAACTGCAGCATGACTCTTGAAATGTGTACAAGATGTTCACATTATTGTCTTATTTAAATGATTTCAAAATCAGTTTCAATTTGTTACCAACATAACAAGCAAGCCTTCTGCCTTGTGACAATACTCCCATGAGAAAAGGTCCAGAGGAAGGCAAACGGGCTGATAGATGCACATTAGAGCAGTAGAGTAGAGAAAGGAGATTTGTAAAAGGGGACATGATTTACTGACCGAAGATATGGAGTGACTGTGCAGCACTAGCCTGAGAGAGACTGTCCTTCTTCAACTGAGAGCCAGCAGGCAGAGGAGTTCAGTCTGAACAGAGGCAATACTCCTGATGGTGAACAAGAATATACAGGCTGTACCGCACCTGGAAATAAGACCCTTAGCAACTTATGTGACACCAATGTTTTGAATTTGTTAAGGAACAGCAGCAGGGTCGAGACACTCAACCATTTATAAAGGTTGAAGACATACAGGCTGCGGGAGAAGGCTGGTAGGAGCCAGTAAGTCCAGACAGGAGATGATTAAAGCACAAGGAGGTTTGCAGAGTTGCTGCAGAGGAAGAGTCTGATCCAACACTCTTTACAAGAAGCACAAGTTCAGGATGTTTGGGTTATGTTGGTTTCACGGCTGTGATTTGTTTACTCATTAAAAGTGGGACTTTTAGGGCCACAGCTTGATAGGTCACATTTGTAAAATTTTCATTCAGTGTGTGAAAAATTGGCACTCTCTTGAGTGCTCTCAGCAGCTTCTATGACAAAAATATAGTTAAACAAATGAGGTAGAGAAGGTGTCAAAATCTGGACAAATTTGGATATTTTTATGTTGTTTATTCATTGTAACAGCTACAGTTACTGATGCACGATGGCGACCGTCTGTCTTTATTCTATTTTTTTTTTATTATACTGTCTTATTTTGTGTAATGGTGATTCATTGACAACAGCTGGCAATACCAGGGTTGGACCCCTGGAGAGTAACAAACTAAATTAACTTGCAAACTAAATTTTTAATCATCATAGTGATCACTTCCCCCATTTGCTAATTAGTGCTAAAGACGACATGCAGGTGAGGCTGATGGTAATGTTATTAGTTTTACAGCTCTTTGGTGATCACTGTTGGGGAGTAAAAAGTTAAACTAGCCTGATTAAATAATGTAATTGTAATCCATTACGGTTACTGAGAAAAATATGCAATTGAATTACAGCTTCTTATCAAAATGTATTACAAAAGAGTGACATCCAACTGTATTCTTTTTGGCTTGTATCATGTAGCATTAATTTAGCTGCAGTGGAGAAAAATGCTTTCTTTCAAGTCACAATTCAGTACCAGTGCAATATACTGTACATTTATTATTGAATGCAACATCGTCAAGGGATGAAGGGACGGCTTACAATGAGCTGCCTCTAGGTGTAGACAGGCCCCATTCATTTGGCAATATGCAGTCGAATTTTGAGCATTGCTTTTGTTCGTCTGCCAATCATATCAACGTGCACGGCTGTAGGCGAGGGCCATGTGGGCCACATTCATGGACAAGAAAGCAATTCAGTGTTGCAAATTCAACTCGGTATTTTCTTGATGAAATCCGCAAAGGGTACTAACATTACTATAGAGTCCAAATCTTGTTTCCCAGCAGTGAAAATGCTGTCAGCATCAAAACGCTCGATGTCAAACCTGAGGAAACATCTACAGGTAAGTCAAAGTAACTGCATGTAGCTGCATCCTGCCACACCATGTCTTTATTTTGTTTGATGCCCGTCCAGAAGGTTACATAATCTCTGTTCATGATGAATGAATAACAGACGCCTTTTGTACAGTCGCATCTTATGAACCTTTGATAGAAAATTGAACCTAATGTTAGCCCTCCTCGAATAGTGAAGTTAACACTGATCTAAATGTATGTTTTGAGTGCCGATGATGGTGGTAGATAGAAATAAAGGTATCATCAAAAGGATTACAATTCACATTGAGGACAACATTACAGTCTGTACGATATTTAATTTCAATCCATTCAACAGTTGTCAAGACATTTCTGTCTGTGCAGACCAAAGTGGTGGACTGACCAACTGTCCAATGTCAGGATAAATTCCTAACCCTGAATATTCTCAGCTACATCTCAGATCCAGTGTTTTGTGTATACACTGTCAGATGCTTGGATATATGCCTCCTACCGTTTCCCCATATGGTGCTTGTATTTTAGATGTTCACAGCAGGAAAAAATACCAGCATGCATCATTCATCAGAAGGAAATCTTGATGTCTAAATTGAAATAGATGAATCAACATCTAAAAAGTGAAGTTCAAGTAAGGCGGTGCCACAGAGCAGTGGCACAGAAAAGGGAACTGGTGACTGAGGACTGCATAAAAAGTGTGTATCCATAACGATGCTAACAGTTGTAATGAATAAATAACTAAAAAGTGATGTATTATGTATGAAGCAATTTCTGCAGCTGGAGTGAAATGGTTTTAAAATGGGGAAGAATGGTTTTACTTTTCAATGTGTCTGTGGTGGAATATGAAACAAGGGACAGACATTGAGGGAGGTGCCATTGATCTTCCACGGCTGACAGATTCACAAATGAACTTCCCAATACTGTATATCACTAATCACATCACGGAAGAATGACTTGAATACTCGCTATGAGCCTGGTGTTAATTGTGATAAATTCATTAGAATGTGAGTTTAAATGGGTGATAATTGAGCTATTAAATGTATTATTACACCTAATAATTGTATATATTATTTCACATGGAGGCAACTGTTGTCTCACTTTACCCCTTAGTTGTGTTCACAGCAGATTGTTCTTCATTCTGCATGGATTTACTGTACACAATGCCTATATTCTCATTAAATGCTCATTGTGCCGATTGAGTGTGGCTCTCACGTCATGTAACCGTGCTTAGAAAATAAACTGGCCCACACACTAACACCTCCTCCTAAAGGAAGAGAGGATGCCCAAAGGAGCCTGGATGTGAACTATTTTCTTCACGCTCTTCTTCCCTTTCCCCCTCTGTTTTATATATATAAATAGCATATATGTGTATGAGTTTACTTCAAATCTTCTGTGTATCATAGCTGCAAAGGTCTCTTACTTAACAAGCTGTGGGCAGAGGAGAGACGAATACTTATTGAAGTTGTAGGTCATAGCCAGATAAGCAGTGTCATTCAATGATGGTTCAGCTCTCTGCGGGCCTTAAAAATATGATAATAATTCATGTTTTCTATAGAAACAAACCAGCTACAGGCCGGCATCAATACAAGTGTTGATCGGCTGTGCAGCGAGTGTTCCTTTCCTTTAGTGGTAAGAGTAAATGTATGATAAAGAAATTTGAAAAATGCTTTTCACTCCTCTACAAGCAAAGTATATATAACTGTTCCCACAACAACATGACCAGTGTACCACTGGCAGGTGTACTCAACCTTTGTCGCAGCTCGCAGTTAGGTTTAGGCACTAAAACTACTTGGTTAGGTTTAGGCACTAAAACTACTTGGTTAGGTTTAGACACTAAAACTACTTGGTTAGGTTTAGACACTAAATCTACTTGGTTAGGTTTAGATACTAAAACTACTTGGTTAGGTTTAGACACTAAATCTACTTGGTTAGGTTCAGATACTAAATCTACTTGGTTAGGTTCAGATACTAAAACTACTTGGTTAGGTTTAGGAAAACATTGTGGTTTGGCTTGAATTAGCTATGTCTTCAGTTATGAACGTAACTCTGTTAGGAAGGCTATATAACTTCAGTTCCGTAATATTCGTGACGTGACTTAACTTTGTTAGTAAAGTAGTTAAAATAACTAATCGTACACTTTTGCTTTCATACTGGACACAGACAGCGGCCTTCTGGGTGACAGTCCTGTGCTTATTAGATCCAATCATTCATCCACCTTCTCCTCATACAGACTTTGTCATTATACTGCTTCGCCTTACCTCCTCCTTTGGTGCCGTTATAATTACCGCAGCCACTAGAGGTCCTCGCCTAGCAAGAAACGCAAATAAAGGTTGTAATGGACTGCTTGCACAGTCAACCTACAGTACATGGTCGTTTTTTTCATTAGGATCCCAACACCAGCTTGAATTGCTTTCTGTCCATGTGTTGTTTTATGTTCTGTGCTTTTACAGTGCTCCTGAATCCAGAAACTTCAGTGTCAGCTGCATAGGATCATTGGAGTCTTTCAACCATGGACACTGAGTAAATATTCTTTATAAACCTCTTCCAATAATGGACGCTTTTTTTCACCATGTAACTCTCAAGTCATTCTCCTGGCACATGAACACACCACAGTACAGCAGTAGGCAGACTACAAGCACTCAGCAGCCTGCAGCAAAGATTTCAAATAGAATGAAGTAAACAGGATAAAAAATGCAAAAACAATAGCATGATCCTTAATCATGCATGGATGAACAGGAAGAAAATTAAATGTAAAACACCCTGACAACTTCCACACAAAAGACAACTCGAAAAACTATTTAGTATGCTTGAACTGATATTGTATTGCGTTTTTATTTATTTATTATTTTACAAAAGCTGACAAAATTGGCTTTCCACCAGCAAAAGGTTTATTTTTAAAAATGCTGTTGCTTGTCGAATGTTACCTGAAAATGTGCAGATTTTTGCATTGTTCCCTATAAGTCATTAAAGTGAGTGGTAACTGAAGTGTTATGGCATCTGACAGTATAGCATCCGCAATCATATGCCAGAGCTGGCCTAGATTCAAGGTCTCACTCGTCTCTCTTGTGTGCATGTCACTGAAGGCTGTCACACGATCCATACAGTTAATGCATGAAATATAATTTACAGTGTTGATAATGGCACATAGAAACTCTCATTTCCATTGCTGAGATCCCAGAGCTCATATCCTGATCTACAGTGTATGCTGAGCAGCTGTGCAGCTCATGGATATATTATGAGAGCTGCCTACAGCGTGCCATTCATTCCAATCAAGGTTGCTCATTCACTGCAAATGATGAAAAAGTTTTTCATGCCATGACACTGCAGAGTCTCGGCCTGCTGGTTTTATGTGTGATAGTTTGGTATAGAAATTAATTACATCAGTACATTATGGTGGGTTAATATTATTATAAATTAATGTAATTCATAATTACCTCAAGCTTTTTATCTGATAAAGCTGGGTTGTTGCTGAGGACCCAAGGAAGATGAGATCCCACTCAGCTGAGCTCATGGAGAAGCAGATGGAAACAATATGGAGATTATTTTGTTGCAACAACTTGCCTGAGTGACAAGATGCAGTGAAAAAACAAAAGCAGAAGGTTAAAACTAGTTTGGATGATTTGGGAGATGCAGCCAACACAGGTTTTCTATTCTTCAGAGAGAACTGGAGGTGAGATTTTAAGTTTCAGTCAACAGTAGTATGCTAGCCAACACTAGCCTCTGGAATGTTTACTGTGCTGGGCAGCACCGTCAGCTGCTCTAGGATGCTTTTTTCATTGGTCATTGTGGACCGGCTCAGAAATTAGAGATGCAGGTTAATCATCCAGATTGATCATAAAATTGAAATATGTATGATGTTACTGGGTCTGCCAGAAGAGACTGAGCAGTTCAGGAGGCGCTGGACTGGATCTGTAAAGCCCTCACATGAAACGGGCACTGCACTAGTTATTTATACACATTTTGAGTACAAGTATTGTACTTTTTACTCCACATTTACTGAATAACTTGAGTTACTGTTTACTTTGCAGTGCAGATTCTGTGCTGTTTAAGTATTTTAAGTATCACATTTTCAAATTAAGTTATTTTATCTGCAATCTTATTTAAAAAAAAACACCAATTCGATAATTGGTACACCCATAGTATACACTTATACATACAGCACATGTAATTATATGTATAATTTACTTTTACTTGTATTTTGAAACATAAGTACATTTATTCTCAAAAAATTACATTTGATACTAAAATGCATTTAATATCAGACACTGTCAGACATTTAGTCAAGTTATCTTTGTATGTTAGACTTTCATTTTTACCCAAGTAATATTTTAACATGTTATCTTTACTTTTACTCAAGTATCGCTTGAAGGTACTTTTTACAACACTATTTGTTGAGACACATCCTCATACTTAAACAGCTGAATAGGTTGATTGTTTGCATCTCCTAAAACATCATATGCTCGCAGTTTGGTTAGGTTTAAGCAGGAACACTACTTGGTTTGGTTTAGGAAAACAATGTGGTTTGGGTTCAAATAACTGTTACTTCTGTTACCTCCATTACAAACATACCTTGCTAATTAAGTCACTGAGCTTATGTACATGACTGTACTTCACTACTTAACAGAACTCAAAGTCGAACAGTGGTCTCCTGAAGTCATCTCTTTAATCTGCTTCTCCTCACTTCCTCCTTTGCAGCTGAAATAGTTACTACAACCACTAGAGGTCACCGCATAACAACAAACGTAAATATAGATCGTAATAAACTGCTTTTGACTTATATTGTTGTTTTCCTGATGAGGACAGGTGCATTTGCTGGCTACAGGGCGATCTTTCAGGTCAATTCTGACCATAAATTCATTACTGAATGAATAAAGAAGTTACACAAGGAACTCCTTATACATTTTTAAGAATCTTGTTCATTTAAACTTGGACATACAAGGCATTTTAAGGAACAAAGAGTAAGCCTGGAGTAGTTTCTATAGTACGTTTTGCTTTAGAATGTGTTTATATAGTGCTGATGATAATTTACAGGCACACTGCGAGAACATTAGATAGACAGAAAACTAAATCAAATGAAATGTCATATCTGTCATGCCCACGAGTTGCACACAGAGACAATTCCAAGACAGCGACTGAGGTACGCATCTGGAAGTGAAATGAGAGCGGAGATAAATGATTCACCAAGACAGACTCCAACTGCGAATTAATTAGGGTAGACTTGACAACACAACTGAAAACACGTAAAAACAGAAACATCATTCAAATTAGACACACATTCCTACACTTCACTTCCCTGTGAGCGCACACGCAGCTGCAGAGACTCATCCAGTCAATTCTCGACTCTGTTGTCTGGAGGACAATCTTAACCTCAATCCACACGCTGTAAACTACATCAGGTCAAGGTCCATTCAAAGCTCATACATTAATGCCACACAATTATTCAGATGTGCGACTGTCATCACACCTGTCATTATTCTGCTGAGAGTATACCTCTGCGGACCCGCTGCTGAATGATGTATCACCTGTCGTCTTAGAAATCACCAGCACTTCCATCACACACTCACCTTGGAACAGCAGAGCAGGGGGTGCACAGGTGTGGTAACTTATAAGAATTCACGTCCCCCCCCTCCCCTTCCACTGTATCTTGGCAGAGTGCTGTCATGGCACCTGTCATCTCCAGTATGTCAGATTTCATTAGTGGAGGGATTCGCCGGACTGCTCTCCGCACAGCAGGCAGCAGGTGGCTTGGGATGCCAACATCAACTGTCCTCTCGCTGTCCCCCCATGGGCCATCTGAACGCTCGGAAATGCTTCCTCTGCCACTCTCACCCTGATTTGACCTACCTGGTTTGCATAATAACACTGCTGCAACCCCATTACATGCCACTGTCTTTACTATCATCAGGCATCAAAGGCCAGCAGTGCTCATGGCAGCAGGCCTGGTTTCCTGCTCACACATCTCAAGGCTAAAGAAAAATAACATCAGCCCTTTTTTAAGGTTTCTCATGACCGCAGCCTTTCAAAGAGAAATGAAATCAGTTTGAATGCTGTACACATTCAGTGCCTGCAGGTTTTTATTTCAGTTGGGGTAAATGTTACCGTGACATTACACTGCCTCAGTTCCTTTATATTTCTGCGTGTTTGCTTCTAATATTACTCGGCCATTTACCCTCATTTGAATTCAGACATAAACTGAATACAAAATATTTTAAGACACCATCTGTTCCTGCTGTACAACTACAAGGTGAATCCAGGTAACGCCATTAAAGCTTACATATTTTCCTCATTAAATCCACACAAGGCACAAAGGAGGCTGTGTAGGGAAGTAGAGAAGATGTCGATTAAGCAAAGTGGTGTGTGTGGTATCAAGATGACATTTCACTGACAGCTGCTCAATAGAGGGCGCTGCACCGCTCCTCACATGAAAAGAATCAAGAGCTTCATTGAAAAAGACTTTAAAAAGATACTTTATGTATATTTTTTAAAAGAGGAAGGTAAATATGATACAGTTAGTGAGAAAAATCCTTAATCTGCAGTCAAAATATGGATTGAAAATGACGTATTTCTGGTCCAGCATGCAAAAGTCTCTGCCCATCGACTCTCGTTATAAGATGCACATACGTAGCTCCTCTTCAATACAAGAAATGGAAGATTCTTAGACACCACCACCCAACAGGAGGCAGCAGAGAGCGTTGTGTTAGCTCAGACTAGTCTGACAGAATCAGATAAACAAGCAGCTGCCACTGAGAACAACAACAACAATTTAGTATTGCAAAAGTAAGGGGAGTCACGTAAAACAGATTTAAAAAAAGAACTGTCAAATTGAAGTAGCAAGAGACAAAATCTCCCTACTTTTGACCTCACGATAGATCAAGATTAAAAACAGCCACAAAAAAATGCTGGACCCTACATTTCGCATAATGCAACTCAACAGTGTTTTTCATGCTCTGTGCTTCTTTGTAACACAATCTTTCCCTTAAAAATATCGTCGTCACCCAGGCCAAGATTGTATAACCTTGAACCTTACATAAACTGAATTAGTGGCGTGCCCCTTTAACTCAAGGTCCACTCGCTAGCTTTTTTTGGGAACTTTCAACCAATTTCATGTTTTTCTTCAGCAGATTCTGGGCAGTTTGAGGACTTTATATGAAAGGTTGAGCACGAGAGTTCATTCTTGACCTCGGAAATGGTAGTTTGGCGTAATACTCTCAACTCAAGGGCTACTCACCAAATTTTTTCTGGGATTTTCAACTCATCTTCTTCAGTGGATGGAGTTTACTTATTTGTCATGAAGTGTGCTCACTATTACATTTACATTTGACTAATAGTCGTGGTAAAGAAACACACCCAGATATTAAGGAGGACACAGTTTCTGCTGGTATGCAGGTTGTATCACATTCCCAGATAAATACATAAATAGCTCCTGTACTTTCTTCCCAGGGGAAACAGTCTGTTTGGTAAGCATGTTGAACTGAAGGAGATGGAAACAAAAGTGCAAGGCGACTGATTATTTCGGTATTTTCCTAACTCTTTGTCTCTGTCTCTTTTTCAGCTGGACGCCTGGCTGGTGCCACTCACTCTTTATTCTAAATGTTGCCGGAAACAAACCCTGTTATTGATTTCTACTTCTCTCCTACCGATTTCAGATAGAAATCTATATGCCCAAGTTCCTCATTTCTCCAAAGTGAAAGTGAGCACTGATAAATGACAAAGATTGATGACAGAGTCGTTTTTGTAGTTATTGAAAGAAAGCCTCATCCCATAAATATTTAATACTGCCGAGAGTCCTTCCGATGAATCAAAATCTGTGATGGAGTATCTTATTTCTTGCTTTGTTTCCTATTGTGCAAAGTGTGCACCGCAGCGTTGACCGGCGGCCTACACGTCGTGTTTCAGCCCCGGAGTACAGCTGCAGTGAGAGCATATATTTTTCTGATTTGAAAAAGCAGCTGTGGATTACAGTCTAATTTAAATTCAGAAGAAGGGGCATTAAATTAGTTCAGGGGCCACCTCCAAGGTCTTCTACTGCTTCTTATTATTTACTACCTGCCCACTTTATCTGTCAGCTGGAGGCAGAGTTACAGCTCCCAACTCTAAGTGCTGCCCGGCCCGGCATTGTAAAGCACAGTCTCTGATTCAGTCCTGAGCCAAAAATCTTCCATCACAGACGCTGGGCATAAAACTGATTACAGTTTTTTTCACCTGAAGCTTCATAAAATTGTTACAACGCAGCTAACAAGGATGTTGAGGGACAACTCAGCAGGAAATTTGGCGATAAAAAGTAATGTTTGTCAAAGGTTGCGTTATAAAGACAAAGATGTGTTTTGAAGAAAAATTAAAAGCCTAATTGGGGAAAAGAAATGCTGCCACATTTAACTTTACTGTTATGGCTGTTTTCCTCAAGTGGCCCATTTCTGTTGTCCTTCAGAGGATGACCTTGGTGCTGGGTGTTGGAGGCTGGCTCCAGCTGCTCTGGCAGAGTTTATCTCGGGCCATAATTACCAATGACAGTGTCTCTGGGAGGAAGTTGTCTCCTTGACAGATAGACAGCAAAACACAGTCAACAGGACGATGAAGGGCTGTTTTACAGCAGAGGAGAGAAAAAAAAACGAGATGTCACGCTGGACCAAGACACAAAATTCATACTGTACTGAGCGAACAGAGGAGGCATGGATGTTGCTGCAGGTACGAGCTGCACATGTGCACGTGGCACGGGATTACCTTTCAGACCTTCAGGCCTTTCAAATTAAAACCTGCTATTCATCCGCAGCAAAGTACCATACAGCTATTCTGATCTCCCTTCTCATTCCTCTAATTCCTCTGTTTTAGTTGTGGTCCCACACCAGGCCAGAGGCTTGCGATAAACAAACGCTTTCATGACAAATATCTCACGAGGAATGGCATCTAAATTAATGTCGTCCTCTTCAGGGAGGGTGCAGAGTTAACCGTCTAATAACTTCATGCTCCCTTGTAAATATCCAAGCGAGTCTCCACAATCAGAGTTGTTTTTCTACAATGTAAGCAGATTAGCAAAAATGACTGCATCAGCACATAAGATGTACAGAGGAGATACAGATGTTCTTGCTCTCACAGGCTAATACCTCCTCTGGGCGTCTGCAGCAACTTTCTCTGATGGATAGATTCAGCTGTCTGCTGGATGGGAATTCATTACTGAGCACTTGTTTAAAGCTGATACAGTAGTTGTTGGGTGTGAGAGCAACACAAAGGTTTTAAATCTGCATTTCTCATCAGGTTGGTTTCGATCACAGTTTCATTTTAAACTGTGAGATTGGGCCTTGTTGACTCAGCTGTGATGTGTTGTTTTTAACATGGGTGTCATTTTAAAATCTGGGGGTCGAGATCAGAGGGGTCCCAAAATAAATCAGAGGGGTCACAAGTTGAATAAAGGGATAAGAAAAAAATATATATGTTACACAAAATGTATTAAAGTATGGAAACCTATTCTACTAGGACCCCCAAATAAAAGTATGAACCTGAAACTTAGCATAATATGACCTTTTTAAATTAGATTCAGATATGATATCCATGTTTCCCTTCAGGATAATCTCTTGTGTGATCCCTGATCTTTTCATGGCGCAGTCCTCAGGTCAAAATTTGATTTTATCCAATACTTCGGTTTATGAACAAATACCTACAACACAAATGACGATGCAGTCGTCCTCAGCTGCACTTTGTGTCTGCGTGATTAGCAATTCTTAGCATGAAAGCACACTAAAAAACTATGTATAATCTGGCGAACATGGTAAATATACAGTAATTGGCTTAACTTCAGTGTGTTAGCATGCTGGCTCACAGAGCTGCCTCCACCTCTTCCAAGAAAAATAGTTAAATTGAAATAATCTGAGATGAAAAAAAATACTTTTTGGTTGAACAGCTCATTATTTGTGTACATATTAAGGTCATATCCACTAATGATGTGTCACAAGAAGACAGGATATTTCTTCATTCAGCCAAAAAAGACTGGGTCCTTCTGCAACAGACCACATTCTGTATGCATCATTATCGACTTGCAGTGCAGTGCCATGATGAAAGGCAAACATAAGCAATGTTTTATTTATTTGATTTTAAAATAAAGTATTTCTTAATTAAATATGGCCAACTACAAAAAGCTATAACTCGCACTACATTGTTATGACAACTCTTAACGAAGTGACAACCAATCAGCGTACTATGAATTCATTTTCCATCAACTTTTCCAATCACAACACAACAATCACAGTCCTGCATCATCTTCAATAAACACGCCAACAATGGAGATTTCTTTTGTTTTGACAGTGAGTGTGATATATGCTAACAATGCAACAATACAAAGCAAGCTGGCATAATGTGTGCCGCAACGAAGACTTGACAGAAGATGAAAGAAACCATCCTTTTAGGTTCACCAGAGGAAATAAACAAAGTTCTTAGGAGGGAGACCCAGGAGATAACTGTTGGGCCAAGGTAGAAGTAAACAGATTTGTCAACGTGTCAGTGTAGTGCATTGACTGGGATTACTTACATTTCTTCAGAATAAACCCGCGATTCATTTCATTCGCTGATGGAGTCATTTTTCAACATTGTCTTTCTTAATAAACTAATTTCATAATTAGTCTTTTCCTGTGCTTTGGAAAAATGTCTGCCTTCTAAAAATATCTGATGGCCTCTGAGAAAAATCTCTTCGCTGTAGTTTTTCTGGCAAGAGTTTCACTTTCTTCCTCCTCCATTGGCTCATCCACGACTGACAGTTTTAGCATTCATCAAGCTAAAGCTCTTCCTTTGATCTGTTGATATTTTTCACATGATTTCAGTCATTTAATCTTTCATAACTGGGAAATGCCTCTTAATCAGGTTTCAGCCTTGAAAGTTGTGTTAATTTGCCAGACATTATTTTATATCAGGCGAGGATAAGTTTCAGTGAAGCTTACCAGCCTCCTGAGGGATGTGCTCGGGATATTTCCTGCTTGACAGCGCCTGACAGGCACATTGGAGCAGTCTTGTGTTTTCTCCCGTTTGAGTAATAATGCAGAATTAGACAAATCATGTTTTGTGCCACATTATATCTGCCTTACATACATTACATTAGAAATATGTTAAAATATACAACATTGTTTTGTTGTTTGGAAGCTTGTCTGATGATCGCTGCACTGATTTTGGAGAGCTTCGCCCACCTAAAAATGGAGGCAAAGAATGAATAGTTTAGTCAGTCGTTATTGTAATTGCATCCTGTATCCTGTGTTCTGATTTGAGCGTCGCTGTAATTGTGTAATTGTGCAGCATTTTCCAAACATGTGCTGGCTATGCATCATCACTTTATGCTCTCCTCAGAATTGAAATCTTTGCTCTGCAGTCAAGTTTTATGCATCTGGCCCCAGAGAGCAATAAGACACCTTCAGGGAGGAGGAGAAGCTTGGACTCACCTGCCAACTGTTCGTTACATGTGATAACTCTTTGTGTCTTTGGAGAGACGCCAAATACTTCCAATGCAACACCTAAAATACTGTATTAAAAAAGAAGGTGTTATAGTCTTTTATATGACTGAAGGTAGAACAATCCTCAGGCTGCAGGCTAAAAGCCCTAATGAGCCGGAGTGGCGACATCAGTGTTCGTGTCCTTATTACACCCATCCCATTTTTTATTCATTTATTCAACCTCGGAGTCCCCGTGTAGCTCTCATCTTAGTGCCTTTCAAGGAGAGAAAACAAATCAACACATTTTCTACCTGTCAGGGATGAGAACGTTTGCCGATCTCTCCTGTGAGACGAGTCTTTACACTTGTCAAGTTGGAATATAGAACACCTCTTTGAGAAAACATCAGCAGAATATGTTGGGGGTGTGGCTTTGGTCACTGAAAAGGAACAATTGCTTAGCCTGCTAATGTTTGGCCTGATTCAGTTGCCTATTTCATTATTTTTAATGTATCTTTATGTGTGATGGGTGGGGACCATCAGATATAAACCTGCAGTTGGAATCACAGCTGTCACCATCTTTTTGGAGCCATACGTGTATACCATACCCTGCTTTATTGTCTATTTTACTCTAGATGGGACCATCATTTACATATGAAGATCATGCTGTATTGAAGAAGACTTGAAGCTAGCAATTGAGATCATAAACTTGTTAGAAAACTGTTGACTGAGCTAATCAACCAAGTGAGAAGTAATTTTCTCATAAGCTTACATACAATCGGTCATCTTTTTGAAACCAGTGGAGTCAACCCCTGCTGGCCATTAGAGCGAATGCAGGTTGACGTCACTTCTCAGACCCCAGAGCTTTGTCCATGTTTGATACAGTCAGTGGGTGCTCTGTGTACCTACATGGAGGGCATCACCCATTGGTAGGGTTGGCTAGGCTTGAGAAAGGTAAACACTAATCCTGCAGGTCTGTTTATTTAGATAGAAGGTGCTGTCACCTCGTGGTGTCTGGATCTGATCTGAATCATCAATTATTATTGAAATTAGTGTATGTTATCTTTAGGTAAGTTGCTGCATTGAGCCAAACTGGCCGAATCTCCAGAGTCAGTGCCCTGATAGAGGCCACTCAACTCACTGTCTCGGCCAAAATATAGCCTGAGCTACAAGAACAGTATTTACTTTTGTTAGTTTAAAGATTATTGTAGCTTTTCAATCTTTTATTGGAATAAAGATGCTCTTAAAATAAATGGTGTCTTCATATTCTAATTTATGAACCTTTTAATAATGATAAGTAATCTGTAGTTAAGCTGATTCTCCACCATATTGTGTCACACATTGATTTTAAAACTAGTAACTGGTAAAGATAGTGGAGCACCTCTGTGAGGGTGTCCCAGCACGACCCCACACACATACAGTATATATATACAGTATTTTTGACTACCCACCCACCAAACTCTGCAAAATGCTCTTAGTATTGATAAAGGATCACTAAATTTTACATTTTATATATTCATTTAAGTATTCAGTAACACTGTCTGTTAATTATATCTCCCATATTTGAAAAAGAGAATCTTAAATAAAGGTCCACTGATTAGCTTTTTTTGAAGCAGTTGAGTTTTTAAGCTGAACTTGATCTGATTTCTAATTTCTGGTTGACAGTAGCAAATTCCTTTCATTTTAACTAATTAATGTATATATTTTAAAATATATTAAAAATGTGATGATTAGCCTTAAAAACCCAACGCATCGTGATCATCATTTAAAAACAGCAGAGTCTCATACCAACAGTGCCTCTACTAAAATATACATAATCCCCAACTCTTCAGTTTAACAGCGTAGGACTACAGAGCAGCTCTCAGGGGTGTAACTGGGTGAATATGAGAGCACATGCTCAGTCAACTTTCCTTTACATACAGGCACAGCAAGTGTGGTGCTGCATACTTAAAAAGGAGCATGTAGGGGGGAGGCACTCGAGGAAAAAGAGATGTCGTAGTTCAGAGACCGGCTGCACTGTTGACAGAGTGAGGAGGAGTGTGGTGGGGAGCTTCTCCCTCTCAGGCCTGACTCAGAAGTGCAGCCTGCAGGTAAGGCACAATGCACTGCTGCTGTATAATCCGCCCCACCTCACGGAAACAAGCGAAAATGATATCGAACGACTAAAAGAACAGCGTGCAGACGAATGCAATTCGCCACTGTGAGGGAGATTAAACGAAGCAATGCTGCCAAGTCAGAATAAAGATTCTGTACAGTGCAGCTGTGCATTTGCTACAGTGAGAACGATTGCGTTATCAATTTCTTTACATATGATCACAGCTTAGAACTGTTGGCAATAACATCTGACATTCACACACACAGGATGCTTTTGGAGTCATCTTAGAAATATGTGTCACAGTGTTGTCACTATGACAGCAGTTGTTTTACATGATTTTTGGAGATTAAAATCTCAGCCTGCATTGCAAGGATTTCTTGCTTTTAAGCTTTTAAGTATCAAACATCAATTTTTACTTGATTTAATTCATCAAATATTCCTCAAGCACAGCTGATTTGCACAAAATCACTGTGGAAATGCATAATGAACTGCCACTGACTCCATCCTCTTCCTCCGGCTGCCCTGACTTTGAATATTTCTGTGGTGCAGACACTTCAGCAGCCACGTTTCAAAGCCATTATTCAACCGAGGCAGGCGAGACTGTGTTTTTTCCCTAGAAACAAAAAAGAAACATGGACATGCGTGGACATTTTAGCAGCCGGTGCAGTCTTCCCACAGAGCTTTGTCGTGAAGTGTGAGGCTCCACCTTTAAGTTCAGACAAATCCAAGGTTGGACTGAATAAGCTATGTCAATGAATCAATAAGGAACCCTGTAATCTCTCTCTTGTTTGGTAACCAAGTCTCCTAGAAAGGAAGTGATGCCTTTGAACAGAGAGGATGCTGCAATCTCGGATCAAGGACGATGTGTTTTCTACAGGGTATTTTGTGGAGGTTGTTATCAACGCAGCGGGGAGGAGGCTGTTGTGGGAGCAGAATGAGAGGGAACGAGACAGACAAAGCCGGACAGAGAGAAAGAGAGGAAGGAGGGGATGGAGACAGAGAGATAGAAAATGCTTAGAAATGTGTCGAAAAGCTCTTGTGGTTTTCTCCGCACCTCGAGACGTCGTGATCACACCAACGGCTTTCTTGCATGCACAACACATCATTTATGATCATGAAAGCACGGCGAGGCTTTTCATGTTGCACATGCTAGTTTACTGAGTGCCCTTATGTGTAGGTATTTTAAAGCAATTTCAATCAACAGTTTTATGACAATGAATCTAACAATGTATAATTAAATATTACTCCTTTCACACCAGACAACAAAGCCACTTACACCCACCAGTCTCACACCTCCATCTCCACACTGCTGTGACAGTGCCGGAGAGACGTCTGGCTGCACCAGTTCTCATCCTGGAATGTGGGAAAAATGTATTTGCTTGTTTGTATCTTGTTGAACAAATTACAATCGTCTTGGGCAGGAATAAGACCGGGATGCAGCAAAGGCGTCCCTGCAAATTAGTGTTTCGAGGAACTTGTTTTGCAACAAGGTTAGGGTAACCTGCCATTTTTAGCATGTAGGTTGCTAGCTGGGAAATTGTTGTTGTTTTTTTTTGGTAGTAACAGGGATTTTGAAAACGCTAATTAAGGGTCAAATAGCGCTGTAGTAGACACGGGTAGTTTTTTGGCTCCGGCATCAATTGGCAGTGGTGGAAACATGTCACCAGGGTGGACACGCTAATTTTCGCCCTTTTTCCGATGCGTTGCTATGACGTTAAGGACATTGGTGCGTAAATAATTTCCCATCCATCACAATTCAAGCAGTTAGGACATCTTTCAGCTTGGCATGGAGTTTGAAAGAGAGACTGAAGTAAAAGATATCAAAGAATAAACCATCATAACATTGTTGCTGTACTGTGCTGCAAAAGTAGCAAGATGACTCACTCTTTAGTTACTTCCATCATCATCTCTGGAATGATTCAGATGTTATTGATTAAGACTTTTTTTTTTTTTAAACGTCTTCCGGATGCAGTCTGCTGAAGTACATGATCCGCTGCTTTCCATTGTTCCCTATTTTCCGACGCATTCGTCCCATCCAACGAGACAAACCAGGAAACAACAGAAAGGCAGTCGTCTAATGGAAATGGGAGTCAGTCACCTTTTTTTTGGCAGGTTACCAGCATTTAAAAAACCTGCACATACATGCTAATTCTGCTGTAAAAATGGTAAAAAAAAGAAAGGTGTCGCTCTTATTGACAAACCCGCACAGAGTGTTGGTCAGCTCACTGTTTTGGATTTTCTCACTTACAACTTGAGTCTTTTGGTTCGCTCTCACAGCTCGCATCATTTAAAACTCTCCAAAAATAGACTGTTATTGTCAGTTTAAGTGATTATATCTTCGTCTTCTATTTGTTATAAGTTTCTATTGTTTAGAAAAACAAGACAATCCTGATAAAATTGCGTTCTGTATATGTGTTTCCTCCAGTTCATTTATCATTCATTATGTCTGGTGTAATGTTGTTTTTGATACTACTAGAAGTCCCCAAGTCTCCAAGTTTTCAAATCCAACACATATGGTCTTTACACCATAAGAGCCAATACTCAAATACTCTGATTCCACCAATCATTTCCATCCAGTGAAAAAAGGAATAAATCAAATCACCTTAGTGCTGTCCATGTGCTTGTAACAGTGAAGTGAATCTGTAAGGTTTCATCTCTTTTTCATGCTATATATTCGCTATAATACCATCATATCTTTTTTTCTATTCCCCCACTTTTTTCGCAATTATTTGTTGAATAAACATCACATTTTAAATCTGGGTTATTAAGTTATATTGCTTTAAGCCAGATACACGTGTACTAATCAGCTGATCTGTCCTGAACCTCCTTCTGCAGCCTTTTGTTCATGTTTTCAGAGCTGATACTTGTGGGAACAGAGGCAGTTATTTTCCACCAAGGTCGACAACTTGCGTAATTGCATTTTTCTTCTACAAGAAACATCCACTCTTATATCTTAACACGGTTTGGTTCAATCATCCATTGGCAGTGTCCACTGTGTTCCTGGGAGTTATTATGACAAGTGCTGTAGTTTTCTTTGTGAACCATTTTCCCCCCTCAAACTGTTTGGTCTACTTTTGCTTCAGTCAGTGATTTTCTGCGTTTCCCACAGTGACTTTCAATGGCCTCGGAGAAGGGGCCTCTCTGTACCATACAGGTACAGAGAGTAATCACAAAGGCAATAGGTTTTTCCAGTTGAGAAAAATAGGTAATACAAGGAGGGATCAATGCTTTGGTGTTCTGAGCCCATTCTTTCAAAGTACAAACAAAGAAATTATTTGTGATGCACTGTGAGCACCTCGGCTGCAAACTGACTCAGGATTAGGACCGGGGTCTCTGGTGAGCAGCCCACGCTGAACTCGGGCTGTTTTGGCTGCGTGGTTCATGGAGACTTTATTGCTCGGCTGCATCCTGCAATTACCCATGGGCAGTAGATTTTTATTTTTATTTTTCAGGACTGACCAAGCGGCGGAGTTGTTTAGGCAGGTACGCCTGAAACAGTTGTATTTCTGCATGCTTACTGAGCTAATGGAAGTGGGATGTCTACTAGACTTGAGGTGTTATTCTGAGTAGAGATGCATTATCATCTCAGTACATCGTCGGTACCGGCTGATAAAGGTTTTAACATAAACTATCAGCATTGGCCTGAAATCAACATTTCCGTCAATAAAACAGGCCGATAAGTTGACACTTTAATTATGCACGCATGATGTGAACCGTGACTGAGTAGGTTTGTTATTTCGCACAGTGTTATTTTCGCAATGTGTATATTTTGGAAAGCATTTTGTGTCTGCAACTGCCAGTGAGCCATCATGATAAGAGCAGGCGTAATAATATGTTATTTCCACTACAAGCAAGACTTTCTCTGCAATCAGATGAAAAGAAATATCTGCATATATATCGGCAATCGGACAAAATGACAAAATATAATCGCCCTATTGGCGAAAAAAATCCAATATTGGTCATCGCTAAAAACCTGAAGCACAGACACAAAAAATTATGAAAATGGTAAACAGCTGACAGGGATTACTCATCGATAATTGAAAATAAATTCGAATGTACACGGAAAACATAATGTGTCAGTGTAACATATTGACAATTAACTTTGACAAAAATGACGTTTCATTTTGCCTTTTATTCTAGAATCTGCTGTTTGTACCAGATGTAGCCTACAAAAGCTTCCAATACAAGTAAAATTGTATTTGTTTTCTTTTTCTAAATGATAAATATTCAACAAACGTGGCTGATTTGAACATTGTATCCACACTGTGATAACTCCAAAATTGATCACAGATTTTGGGCTACTTTTTTTCTTTCTACTTTTTTCCAAAATACAAACTTAGTCATTATTTGTTCTGATTTCTGAATCTGAATATCAGAATAAGATAATGCTTCATTTGCAGCCGGCGAGTAAAGTCAGAGTATTATCGACTTTTATTAAAGAAGACCTTTTATGCTTTTTCATCGTTTTCCTTTCAGTCAGTGTGTTATATAGGCACTTGTGCATTGAAAACAGTGCTCCTCAAACGCCTCTTCAGCTGCGGGGTAACATTGTAGCTGAAGTAGTTTCGTGTTTTCGGTCTCAAGGACATGCTTCCGCTGATATCTACTAAATGTACACTGAATTATATTAATCTTGTTTACAATTAGGGTTATCTCCAGTAATTCACATTGAGGCATCTCCCTGATAAATCAATTTCACATTTAGCAAATAGATTTATCGGGGGAAACACTTAATCTAGGAGATGCCTGATTACACTGACACTTAATGAAGTCATGGGAAGAGTTGTTTGTGTCTTCTGTCAACAATCAAACACAGCAGGGATTACGGCAAATCTAGTATACGGATGCAGTATTTTGCTCATATCAGCATTGTAGGCAATCCTACACAATACATACAGAAATGTAAACAGACAAAATGCCCATTCCACTATATATTCTAAATCTGTCTGCTTTAATCAGACTTCCACTTCTTCTTCACTCTCTGAGAATATTTGATTTTGTTTCCCTCAGCAGTCTGACCCGCTATGGTCAGCTCAGCCTGCAATTGTCAGCCCTCCAATCAGCAGTCAATGACACACTCCTAAGCTATCAATCAGGGAAAATTACATAGAAATAACAGAAGCATAGACTGAATGAGTATTTTTAAAGTTTGAATTTTTTTTTGCCACTCAATACAAACCCTGATCAAAACTTTTCCAATCTAAGACAACAAGCAGAGAGGCAAAGTACAGCTTTATCAGCTGGTAAGATGGACTCAGATGTCTCTGTTACATCAATATTAGCCATCCCAGTTTCTTTTAAAAAGAATTCAGACGAACATTTAGTTTTTCTTGCAGAAAAATGGGATGCAAATTCAGTCCAGTGAAGCGTTGGCTGCATGATAATTTATCCAGAGGTTAATTCAGTGTTTCACACCTGACCTTTTGTCAACATATCAGCAGAAAAGCGGCAAACCAGAAGTCAGAAAATCAAAGAAAGACGTTTATTTTGTGTTGACCTTCATCGTCTTCAACAGCTAAACATGTGTACACGCAAGTTAAAATATTCAGTGGTGTGCCAACATGATGAGATGTTTTGTTCCAACACTTACACATATTTTGCAGAAGCTAGTAAGTGTTGATTGAATCCACAACATCACCACACAAGTCTTTTTTAAACCAGGTAGCTTGGAGAGGAAAGAGGAAAGGAAGGAACATGGAAGGAGACAGAGGACAAAACCAACCATCTCGGATCAGATCGAAAATAATGGACTTTACTTTAGTATGGTTGATCGCAGGACTTTTACTTGAAGTGGAATACTTTCACACTATTAGCAGTTTTGCTTCAATAGCAGCAGAACAGAATAGTTTGCTGCTGTTTGTGTCGTCTGTCATGGTGTGTCCGATAGTTTTGTCTCTGTGTTACAGTGCGTCAGTTAATGCGTCACTCCTTGTGTGTCTTCTCTGTCCTGTACATACAGAAGGCCTATAAATAATTATAAACACTGTACGGAACGATGGCAGTGTATTATATTATTATACTTTATTACTATACTATATTATACATACATACATACTTAACTAAGTGTTCCATAAATAACCATAGCATCACTCACTGTGGTACTGTAAAAAACAACTTTCTGACACAGTTTACAAAGTTACTTCGTTAGCACCCATTTAATCAGTGGGCATTATAGTTAATCACAGTGCAACAGTTTCTTTTTTTTAGAACTTGTTTTTTTATTTCCATTTATCAAGTGCAGTCATACAGTATGTACAATATGTTACAGTAAGATGCCACAGGTAAGTCTACTAAAAGGTTAACAGTCCATAGATATCTTCATCCTAATCATAATGTGAGGTAGGATCTTTATCCTAGCGGTATCACATTCCTACATATAACATTTGGTTTCACAATGCAGATGATCGCTGTCTTTAAAGAATAAACAAATTAATTAAATAATAAGAATATAATATACATATATATATATATATATAAATAAAATCAAAAAAAAAAAAAAAAAGAGAAGCCAAAAAAGAGAAAAAAAAAAAAGGCAAAGCACCCACACCCACAAGAAATAAATAATAATAATCTGCATATCATTCATATCAGGTGAAAGTGTAAGGCAATGGGTGACCATTTATTTAGGAATACATCTGCTTTCAGTTGCACCAATGCTGTTGTATACTCCATATTGTAAACGTCCTGGATTCTATCCCTCCATTGTGTAACTGTTGGAGGGTGTGGCTTCCGTGCAACAGTTTCAATGGTGACAATACATGAAACTGTATTTAATAGATTGTCTCCCCATCGATAACTTGATATTTGGATATCAAGAAAAGCTGCACAATTATATAATTTTACCCATATTCAAGTTAGCTGGAGGCTAAAGCTGGAAGTTAGCTGGCTCTGCCAGTGGAAGTTTCCAGTGTGTAGGCTCCTACAGTGTGGAAGCTATGCGGAAAATCCGGGTAGTTTCATGCCCAGGAAATCAAACTTTTTGGCTTCATGTCCAGTTGAGCAGCTTTCATATGAATGAGCGGGGCCCTGCTGTATCAAGACATGTAGCCTAGCTTTAGCCTCCAGTCTTAAAGCACAATATCAGATATATAGCCTAATGTTCAAGCATGTATTGTATGAGTTTTGGATTATAATAACTCAAATATATATATTTTTAAAAATCAGCTGGAGAACAACTAATGGAGCTAACTGAATAGCTAGCAAACAGCCGGTGATAAAAGTAGTAAAAAGTCATTTCAGTCAGTCAGTCAGTCGGCTTGTATATACAGTACTTTTGTCTGAAATTATGGACCAATGCTAAGAATATTAAATGGTAAATCTGCCACCATCATGATTGTAACTGTATATAATGGAGGTGCAATAATGGAACCATTGACAGGCTTAGCAATGGTAGGCTACTTAAAAGGGGGTAAAGCTCAGCAACCTGTCTTTTAATGGACATTCAAGATTACATGTAGGGAGCATGCTGTTCTGCAGCCTTGTCTATCAAATTTAGCTTTATGTATACATGCCCAACATACATAGTGATAAATGGTAGACTTGGAAAACATAATCGGCTCAGTATGTGGGAGTGTAGCTGCTAGCGAGGCATCAATCTCGCTATTCAAGTGCACCTTTTCTTTACGTGTGAGAGCACAAAAAATGTACAGATTGAATGTAAAAATGCAGCAATCAAAAAAAAAAAAAAGAAATGGATCTCTTTTAGAAAACCCATTTACATTCAGGTCAGAGTCATAAACTGCTGCCATATTTTTTTTTCCCCAACCAAAATCAGACTCTCAGCAGTGACAGTCTCTGTACGTGACACGGAGGTTCAAAGAGGGGGGTTCCTCATCCTTTCTCTCCTTCCTGTCGAAATCCTGTGCCACTGCCCACATCCCAAACAACATTTCTAAATAGACCCTGCGCAAATGTGGCATCTCAGTGCACATGAGTTGCGCACTGAGATGTCATAGTACATTAACCTAATTTCGGTGGATTAAGTCCTGCCTCACTTCCACCCACGCCCCACCACCTTGAGGTCTCCTCTCATCCCCTCTTGTCAAAAGTCATGCTCCATTTCGTGGCTGCGGTGTGTGGGAGCATGCTCTGTCTGCTGCTCTGCGCAGGAAGACGTGAGTGAAGGAGGACATGAGTAATAACTAAAACCCCAATTTCCTCGTCGGAGAGGGCTTTAAAACTCACAGCGTGAGTGCAGTGTGGGCATATCATTAAGCGTATCTGGGTCTTGTGCAAACCCCCAGGCAGTATAAATGAAACTCTCTCCTAATGGTCCACGGAGCCATTTACAGCCAACAAATACATTGTCTCTGTCAACTAAAGGGGAAATTTGAGTGTATCTATTGAGTCTATTCATTCTCTGCTGGTCATAACACTTTCTGTACAAATGGACCTACACAGTAAAACGACTCTCACGAAGGATAATCATGAGTTGTGGGTAGTCTTTCTAGATGCTTCTTTTCAGGCAGCACAACTTGAATTGGGTTCTTAAGGCTAAAGCATGCTAAACGGGGGCTTTCAATTTAATTTTTTCTAAGTGTGTTTTTCCCCCCAAAGGGTCAAGAACATTGCTCAACCTCGCTCACAAGCACACACCAGATATTCTTAAACTGCTCGGCCACGTTAATGAAATATTGATATTTTCTTACTGGTCTTTGTGTCAGCAGCAAAATGTTTTAACCACTTACGGGGATAGTTCAGGTTCTTTGACATGGGCCCCGAGGTCATATGGTGGTGATACTGGCGTATGCATATGAGCTTAAACTAGTGATTCCACGGACAAGATGTATCAGTCAGTTGGCAGCTTGTCAGACGGCAATGAAATGCAAATATAGGGCCAACAAAGTTTTCAGCATCTCCGACAGAACAGAGCAGCCGTGGAATATTTCTGCTTCTTTAGACCTCTCTGAATCATGAAACTGTCCAACAGACAAAGAGATCTGCGATACAGAGAGGTTGGCGAGGAGGACCGAGCAGCACCCTCACACACAAACACACTCGATCTCCAGAGTCAGCCAGGAATTCAAGAAAAATCTGCAAAAGAGCCATAATTGTTGCAGCATATACTTTTTTAAATCTCTGTGGGCTTGACACCACCTCTCACTGTTCCGTCAGTCCCAGCGCCTCCTCTCCAAGGGAGGCTGCTTGACTTGCAGCACAAGCTTATTCTTGACTCTTTTGAAAAATCTCCTCAGCGGTGTATTCATACAAGAATGCCTGAAGTGTTGGACTCCAACAAATGCGGTTGAAAAGATGCATTGTAGCACAGTTTTATGCTCAGTCACACTTATAAAAGGTATTCCGATACAATGTGGAGCTGAATTGTTGTCACACCTACACGGAAAAATGTTGTAGTTTGTCAGTGACATCTGAAGTGACCCACATAACTGTCTGAAAACATCTCGTATGAATGTTTTCTTATCTGCCACATCTATAATTAAAGTGGCAACAGACAACTTTCCGCCGTCAGGTTTCCTGAAGTATTATTGTTGGTGCAGCTGTTGAAAAAGACAACTGGATTGTTTCCGTTTTCCTTAAACGTGAGTTTATTCAATCATTTAGTCCGTAATGGAAATGGATCGCCAGTTAACCTGCCTTTTCCCGGGTGACTGCATGTCCAGTGGCAGTTAAAACTGTCTAGTGATAGTGAGGTTTATACTGTAAGGAACTATTGAAAAGCTAGGTTTCATTTTTCTATATCCATTAAGCTACACTGTGCAATCAACATGAAATGAAATGTCGAAGCAAAAAACTTGTCTATTGCCAGTTTAAAGCTGAACTAATCCACACTTTTACATGAACAACAGGTCAAGTGACTGTGTAAAGTGAAAGGTGCTGCTCATATTGGAACAAAGAACAGAGAACAATCAGCAGACAGCTCCTCTCTGCTCAGCAGCGGTGTTGCAACATGAATGCAATCAACTAACCTGGTTATAAAACAGTCTAAATGTAAAAAATATGCCTCTGTATTACCTGAATATGCAACAACAACAAAAAAACCTTCAGTTAGATTGCTGAGGATGAATTCAGGAGTCTCACAGTTTGAGGAAATAAGCTGCTCTGTTGTCTGGAGGTACGGCACTAAACAAAGTTTACTTTGTTTCACCATTGTCATATTACAGAGAAATAGTGTTAAAATATGTTGGGGTTTTTTTTTTCACTCGCTTACCGAACAAATGCACACACTCGCCAGATGAAGATTTTTATGACACAAGGCGCTGGTGCTCATTCCTCATTGGTCCACTGCCAGATTCAACACAAAATGAAAGATCCTTGTAGCTGCTTTAATATAAATATATATATTTTCAAGTTACCTCAACTAAAAATATTAAAAGAAATGTCTTTAAATAATGAGAATGAATGCATGCACCGCTGAGAGTTTACTCAGCTGGATAGATTTATTTGAAGAGACATAATTGTTTGGGAGTTAAAACTGTCCAAAGTCCCCTTTTTGTGACATAATAGAAATGTGCTGAGTCTTTAATACAGGTTAGATAAGTCATGGGAATGTATTTTCATAACAGTAAAAGATCAGTATTCAATTCAGTCCCTATCTTTGTGCACTTATGATTAAACAGAGCTAATGTTAGCAGCCCATAGTGTTGACTTAACCGTGGTACAAAGTGGTTCTGTCAGGAGCCGCCTCAGCTGTATGTTCCTCATGTCGAGTGAAAGTCTGCCTATTCAAACAGAAATAACCTAAAAGGAAAGCATATGTGTCTGTAAAGTGAAGCATGAACAGCACAGTATCTTTACATAAGGATCCATTTAAAGCCTTCCCAGAAAGCAAGGGTAACATCTACCCATCTATTAATCTATAAACTATCTGACTGTAATCATGAGTCAGTGGCCTCACCCTGACCCTACATTAAACTGTGTTTATCAGCCATAACTATTATTATTATTATTATTATTATTATTATTATAAACATTAACCATAGCATAGTTGTATGTAAAGTGTTAGTAGCCAAATAACAAACCCTTTTTCTGGTGTCAAAGTCATATGTTTTGCACGTCAAACAACCTTTATAGATCTGATATCACCTGACACCTCTGTGCAATATGATGTCATTTGTCGAATTTAAGTACCAGATGTATTTGTTTCCAAAATCTAATGTTAATGTATGGAAACATAATTAAGACTTTAACAACCGCAATTGAATTTTTGCCCATAAACTTACAAATCATAACTCATGTGACAGTGATACCACTTTGATTGATGCTGATTTCGATTCTAGCTGTATCGGCAAGTGTTGGAAAAACGTATCAATCAAAGACTGTTGAATCATCTGGATCGGCAAAATATTCTATTTTTTCATGAAGTCATTGTAACATTTATTTTGAGAGATGATCACTATATGTTAATAAAGAAATACGTTCACTATTGAATTGACTTTGGATTTTTTTATATATTGTGGTGATAAACATAGTTATTCTGATCCATTTAATTCATTTACTCACATTAACTCAATATTTTTAAGTGAAGAAATGTCTCACCAAACATTCTGTGATACAGTTTCTCATACATGAATATTACTTGAACAGGAAAATGAGTACATGGAAAGTAATCATGTTATCTGCAGAGTGCTGCCCTTGGCAAAAACAGCGCATTTTCTTATGGTGATAAGCATCAGCTGCATCTTGTTTTCTTCATTGGAGCAGGATGGATGCTGGAGTCTCTGTTTGATAAGACGCTGTAGATACACGCCTAATGTGATGACTGCGAGATAAAGCAGCATGTTTACTAAATAAATTCTTCTGCTTATACATATCACCCGAAACTCCTGAGAGGGAAAGTGCTCAGTGGGGTGTAGATTTTTCCATGCGAGGGCTTTCTTTTTTCCCCCTTTTTACTCATTTGAGATTAACAGATTACACTATTTTCAAAACTGAACACAATTTTGGTGTTAATTTTCATTTTATCTGATCGACTGATAGCTTCCCACTCAAAAGTCGTAAAACCTGGAGAAGGATTTTACATCTGGGTAAATTGGAAATCAGCACAGACTATTATGAATGTAATTGGTTGATTATATTGCTCATTATAAGTGATGAACACTAAGTGGCAATATTAATTTGACTCATGAATGCCACCTCGGTATAAACAACACCGCGAGACAATGAGGCAGTCACATCCATGGAGCAGCCAGTGTTTCTGTGCAAGGAAACAAAACAGTGTTATCTCTGTGTTAATGAAAAATCATCCTGAGCTCTTCTGTTTGACACGATTAATATAAAAACTGTTGTCCTGTAAAAGTTTAATATAGAACCCATTTCCTGCCTGTGGTGATGGTATGCATGCTGCAGCTCTTGATCCTGGCACCACACGTGACATGCTGTATAATGAGGATGTTTCCGTGTTCACATGCAGGAGGCGGACGATGACATGAACACCTGTATAACATATTGCAGCCCCGCACAACAACCCTGCAATAAATACCACCTTGCTGAAGCCTAGGGCTTAATTTGTCAGCACTTCAGCGACACTGTCAACACAAACTGAACATTATAAGCTTCACAAAGGCTGTATTTATTGCAGTGCTATTGTGTTTGATCGCAGAATATTATACAGGTGTTCATTGTACTGTATCCAATGCCTTTCAAGAGTCTCTTTGTGACTATTGTGGCAAAAACAATGACTTTCATTTCTGCAGTAAAATGTCTAAGAGCGACTAGAACTTTGTTATTTATGTGGTTGAGTTGTGTACTATAATGGGAAATGTTTCCAGTGTTCAAACCCAGAGAAATCCTTAATTTTAAAGTCAGTGTCTGTGACTCGATGTAAACGAGATTAAACATGCCTCGCCCGTGAACATTTCTGTGATGTCGGATAGATTTCCTTTGACGGTGGTGCTAAAGGACCATGATCCTACGTTACTTAATGATGTCATCAATCTAGGTATTTTATTTTCATTGTTTTGAGTGAGAGGGGTCCTCTCATTTCTCATCGCCTCCTTGTCTCCTCTCTCCTCCGTCCTCCTACCTGGAAATTGATCTTAGCTCGCCACATTGAAGGATGTCTCAATCCACGCGGCTCTTTGCTGCATGTCATGCCCACTCACTCTCTTTCTTCATTTCCTTTCACTCTTTCTTTCTATAAAAAGTGAAAATCATACTCCACATCCCTCATGCATCACGTCTTTGATTTAACTCTTATGCACACACGTACTGACATAGACATAAACATCGCTGTCTGGTGCAGTGGCCAAGAGGTTTGAGCACTGAACTCATGCCCTTGTACTGGACCACAAGATCATCAGTTCGACTTTTGGTAAGACAGTGTGAGGCAATTTCTCCATTTCCAGCAATGAGTATTATTTCACCATTCACACTGCATTTTCAACAGGAAATGCATTTTCTAGTTTTGTTATACGTCTGTTGCCTTAACTCCTCTCTCCTCCTTGCGTCTCCTCCTCTCACATCTCACGTGGGAATGACTAAGACACGAGGAAAGGAGATAAGGAAAGGAATCAAGGATGTACAAACTGAGCAGTAGGCGTTTTGTGCAATGAGTTGTAGAAATGTTCAAAAAAGATGCAGCTAATCAAGAAATAAGAAGTAATTATGACCTGTAAAAAGTCCCAATCACCTTCAAATGTAATTAGTTCCATGAAGAGTATAAATGTTGCAAATTAAATGAGAAAATTCCTGCTGGGATATATGTCAAGGACACTCTTCCATTGTCCTAAATACTTATCTATAACTCCCCTAGTTTCCTTTTTAAATCCTGGACATCCTGATCATGACTGTGGTGTTAGCAAAGAAACGTAAGAGAAGTGCTTGTTAGTCATCACTGTTGCAGAAAAGTGTCCTAAACTTCCATAGTAAAAAACAAAGGTAAAGAGGGTTAGGGTTGAGGAACATCTCGTTCCAGATCCTGGTCTGAGAGGGACAGCTTTATTTCCCTGTACCTCTGCATCACTTCCTCACTGTCTGCTCGCTCTCTGCTTCCTCCCACTCTAAGGCAACATTTCATCTCCAATACTGAGAGGCCTGTACGCTCTGCCAGTTCTCCTCCCATGAGAACTCAGGCGATGTCGAAGTGGAGCAAGAAGGCAAAGGGCAAAGTAGTTTGCAATTGATCTGGTCCATGCAAACAATGCCTGTGTGAGAAGAAGCTGCACTCCGGGAGGACTGCTCCGACTTCAGCGGTACATCCTCACCTCAGAGGCTGTGCATCTCCTTGTTAAGTGACCTTTAGCACCTGCTCATCCCTGATGCTTTTTTATTTAACCTATCTCATACCAAAAGTAGAGCAGATAAACCAAAACAAACCTGACTGGAAAATGTATAGACATGAGTAAAAAATTGAATCTTGACTCATTCAGTTACAAAAGTGAAAATGAGTTTAAGATTGGTTGCTTACAATAGATAAAATGCGTTGCCATACGTTAAAATTTAAAAACTGACCCTAAAGACACGTAGAGATGCAACATAGAGAAATGTAAAGTTTCAACATGTCCGTGGTTGTGCAGAAGGCTGGGTATATCTCTTTTGTTTCTTCATGTGCACAAAGATGAAGATGTATCTAGGTGACATAATACATTTGACCGGTGGTCACACATTATTCCACTGACCATATTGACCCTAGATAATTATTATCTCGGGCTTGAGAATGTTTTTATTGGTCTTGTCTGAGTCCAGAAACCTTATTCTTGCACAGAAAATTGTATTGTGTTAAACATAAAAACAGAAAAGGAGTGTTGAATAAAGATGGTTAAGTTGATTTCTGTTCCTTTGTGCTCGTTTTCTTATTGAAAAGAAAGTAAAAAATTCACCTCTACAATGCTTTACTTACATTAGTCAACCTTTGTTACACTTACATACACACATATACTGTATATATATATTGGCAATGAAAGCGGTCAAGGATGAGTGGGTGTATTTGTAAAAACGTGAATTTCAGATTCAGTTCATGAGTGTCATACCGTTTGCATGTTCCAAATTTTATTGTAAGCGTGTCATTCAGTGCGCCTCGTTCTCGTTCATGACATAGTCTCAGTTAGGTGGTCTTGACTACAACTCTGATGATAATGGACCAAGACACACAGCAATTTGCCAGCAAAGGCAGGGAAGAAGAAATGGATGTTAACAATGCGTTCGACGCGCTTGTTTGTGTTTTTTTAAGTAACGCTATTTATCACATAGACAAATATGTAAATGGCTACATCACATAAGTGCATAATACTGTGTCATATATACTATTATGATGGCTGCCTAAAGCAAGATATAAAGTCTCTGCTAGGATATTATATGTGACTGTGTAAGCAGCACTCAAAGATAATATTCAAACCTTTGTCAGACATAAGTCTATTGTAGTTACTGAAAAAGCAAGTGCTGGAATAAAATGGGTCAAATCCAAATGTAAAGTTAGGTGATGTTGATTTTATCTAAGTCTGTGATTCCCCTAACAGAAGTTGAATTAATACGTTGTCTGTCTGCGTGAGTCACTTTTCAAACTTTGAGTCATGAGAAACCTTTCAAGTGGATGCTGTCTGATTGTTCCTGAAATTATCATCAAGAGAACGTTTTCCTTTTCCGATGTAAGGCCAGCAAAAGTCTCTTTTGTTTTTACATGATAACTTTATGATAAAAAGAAGTATTCATCTCTGCTCTCTTTTGAAATGATGAAACGTCACCATCGGGATGCTCCATGAGATGAATACTGATAGACCTTCTTTCTCTGCTGAAGGACAGAATCCGGTAAAACAACTGCTAAGAAACATCAGGATCACTTTTACGAGGTAAAACTAGTCCGAAGGCTTTTACATAGGAGTACTGTCCGTGATAATATTTGATATGACTGGAGCAGCAACAGTGGCTCACTTTAATAAACAGAGGGTAAACACGAGCAGAGGTGGCTGAACGGACAGAGAGGAGTAACACATACAGTAATCGTCATCAACAAAACCTCTGCATACAGCACAGTGTACAGTGCACTCCCACTCTGTGTCACTGACAGCTGAGCTCTGCCAGGGGATGTGAAAAAACGCCACGACAACATTCAAAACACATTTCTTTGTTTGCCACATCTTTCTGGTGCTGTTTCACCATCACCCACAACACAGTCAGAGACCTTATAAGAGAGGAGACAAACCACTTGAATACAAAAGTCAGTTGTCGGACACACATCCTGCCTCTCTCCACCAAAAGCAAAAACACATCAGTCACATCGTGTTTTTAGCACGTAGTTGAGATTCATGACGGTTTCACCCAATTCGGTGCAGCAGCAGATGGAGTTCTGATAGACGTAAGTGTTTTTAACCTTATTTTGGGGCACTGAACTTTTAAAGTGGTTTGTTCAGATTTGACTGGTAACTCTTTACACTAAGTGTTTATGTCCTGCATCCCCATTTTTTTAGAGAGGAGCCTGGTCTTGTAGGATGGAATAAGTGCCTGGGGGTGTTTCCAAGAAGGCTACCAAGTGGCAAGACTTGCCTAAAAGGACTTGGATATAGTTTAACTTTTTTTATTGCTGTGAGAGGCTCCTCCGTTTGCTTTGTGCATTGCATTGTGGTGAGAAGAGTGTCTATCAGCAGCACTGCACACTTACCCACACACATTAATACTACTGTAAATACTCTACGCTGCTGTTTGCACCTCTGGTTATAGCCTTAACATTTCATTGTCTCAGCAAATGTGCTAAAAGGTTGAATCTAATCTAAAAGAAATCTTACCTACTTATGTCATTCTCAACCATAAACTGTGACTAATAATGTACAACTGCTGATTGCAATTTAATTTGCAATTCAACCATTGGTATTATATGCATACAATCTAAAAAAGACAACAAATAAACTAACCAAAATATAATCCGAGTGTCAAAATATCCTACTACACTATAAAACACAGATGTAAACACTTCAGGCAGTCAAAACAGTGTCACACCGAAAGTGAAAAACCAAGTGATGTCCAGCACTAGGGGGAGGCTGTCAAACCAGAAGATATCAAGTGTCAAGTCACCAAAGACTGAAGCAATTTACAAAGACTGTTGTTCTCTTCAAACTTTTCCACACTGCAGCCGGTAACCAGGCAACCCAAACTCCCCACTGGCTGAGGAACGAGTTCCTGAACTCAACAATTCAGTCTTTGACACAAGTTTATCCCTCTGTTGTTTCTCTGTATCTCCTCTTCATCCTTACCTCTGCCCTTAAGCCTTTCAGGAAATCATCCAGGTGTTCTCATAAGGTAAAAACGAGAAAGGCTCATGATTTACTCGTCCTATCTTCATCATTTTTCTGTTATTCGGTTGCAGTAAATTTGTTTCCTTTGTAAATGTTCAATTTCATTCGGTTGTTTTGTGTGGCCAACAATTGTTTCTCTCAACCAGACGGTCGTTGAGGAGGAAATAATGAACACCTCATATGAAATTCTACTCTGCACCGGCGCTCTCATTTATGAAATATGGATTCTCTTCCTAATCCAGTAATCATAAACTAGGGCTGCTGTGTTGCTGAATCTCACATCTTAATCATCAAGGCCTGATGTTGAATATATCTGAACAATCCACTTTGTTTTACAGCATCACAACCGAGTCAATTGGTTCCAAATCATAAAGTCCTTCGACGCAGGGAATGATATAGTCCCTTTGGCTTGCAGTGATTGGATTTAGCAGTCCTTGACTCTACATTTTATTGGTCGCTGCCACTGATCTACACAGTGATCAATAGCTAGAAAAAGACTGACCTTGCTGAAATCGTCCACCTTGGGATCACATGAGTGTCTGATGGGTCGCTCCCCAGGTCAGCTGTTAACAGCAGAGCATAAACCAAACGGGAACTTCAGAGGAAACGGTTGGTTAAATGCATGAATAAACAGACAGCCAAGCAGTGAGCCACAGGAAGACAGATCCTGTATTATTTTATTATCATTAACATGCTTGAACAAAATCATATATAAAATAAATTCATATAACCATGACTTTGATTCAGGGAAGTTAAACAAATCCATTACTATTGACGGCATGTGGAGCTTCCCTTATGAGCAGCGAGATTTTAATCTTGATCTCACAAGGCCATTCATGTGAGGCTGCGATTTGAAACCATCTGTCTCCTGCAGTAAAATAATTATTTTCATTGCAGAGAGAGCGTAGCTGGTTTTTATTTCTTTTTATAAAATCTGTGTAAATAAAATGTGAACCAAAGAGAGAGAACGGGTATGGAGGTATGGTGCAGGAGTGAAAAGAAGTCCCTTGGCCTGTAATATTTGAAGTTTAGTCGGAGCACACTTGACTTGCTGGTTACTTTAATGTTCATCTTCTGCACATGGTGAGCAGCACTGAAACAAATCTGTGAGCACAGATCATTGATTATGCATGACTGTAGCTATGAAACAGCCGTTTATCAATCATAAATAATTCACAAAACAGTTAAAAAAATGTTTTTAAAAATTTGATTTGTAACTATAATCATCAAATTGACAGCCTGGCTAGAAGTCCCATGAGGCCAATTCTGACCAGAAAGCATGTGGTGGTTATATCATTGACTACAAAGACGGATGACATGATGGTTCCTCCGAAATGAAGCCAAAACATCTCAATCACCCCCTGGTGGCCGGCTGCAGTATAGGTCATAAATCCTAATTAAAAAAGTGACCGTCAAATGTATTTATCCCAAGTATGGTTTATGTCATTTTTTTCTGATATGTTTGTTTTTGATTGGTTATTTAATCTATATGAAAGGTTTGTAACGTCATGATTGACAGCTCAGGGACCTTGATACCGCGGCTCCATCCCCTGATCATTATAGCGCAGACTCCGGCTCTGAATTATGTCAGCACAAGATGGACACACCTGATTATGGTGTCGTTGTTTTTATATTTTTTACTGTCTTTATTTACAGATTTTAGCACTTTAACTCAAACATGATTTAAGTATTGGATGGATGACGTTTCAGCATTGTGGCTTCAGAGAAGAAAGTCATCAGGACTCATCTCCTGAAGAATATAATCTTGCTGTCTAATATTGCTGTCGTTGTCCATGTTGAACTCCCAAAAACCACAGCGCTAGTATGCCTAATGCAGCTCAGCCACCAGAGCTGCAAATACTGCAAATTTATTTGTTTAATCAGTAACTTTTCTTTTTTTCTTCTGCCAACGTCAGTGCTGTCGACACATGACTCTAACCTATAACTCGGCCTATATTGGCTTCCTCTAATATTACCTTCGGCTTCCCCACACACAAACAAACCTGCAGGCTTTTCCTGCCTTGCATTATGCAAATTAGCTTAAACCAATCAGAATGATACGTATGTCATAAACATGCAGGCATGGCGCCGGCTTTTCTCATGGAAATGACTTGTACCCTAACACTGTGAGGGCTTTGACTTTGTTTACTTGAAGAGGTTGCTATAGGCCATCATCAGCTTTAATAGCCTGCCCTTTGCTTGCAGCTAGTGTAGGCATTTTGCTAATATGCTAGCGATTCTAAGAAGACTGCAGGTGAAAAAAGCAAATGTAGCGAGCTTTGGCTGCATGAGTGGAAATCACCTTTTTGCAGAGCCATCAGAAACAGCTCAGAAGCTGATGGGACACACACAGTCTCCTTCGGATCAACCTTATTCCAGACCTGGACAGGTGCCTGGATGTGCACTGCGCTATAAACATATAACATTTTCTTGCCAGGCAAGCAAGGCCAGGCTCAAAATTTTTTGGCAACCATTTTGTGATGAGTCATCTCTCCTACAGGCCTCCAGAATGGAGATATAAAAAATCTCAAGCACCTCACAAGTAAGGACGTTTGAGTAAAATTCCTTGATAAACTCGGAGGTGCTACACTTCTCATAAAGTGTTACTCCATGGGGGCTTTAAAACTGCATCTAAAGAGGAAATTCTGCCTTTCACACTGTGTTATAGCACAGAAGAGCAGAGCCGCACACATGGACGCTCTCATAAAACATAAATATTATTGCGGGCTTTTTAAGGTGTGCAAGAGTTCCGTCACGGATACAAGCAGACCATAGAAACAAACAAACAAAAATAGCCAGCGGGGGAAAGATATGTGACGCTAACCGGAAATATTTATCATCACTCCATCAATATCCGAACCATCAAGGCTGATATGACATGACAGAAGAATGGATGGAAAGGAAAATGACACTAACAGCGTGAGTCGAGTTAATGCACAGTCCCCCTCACTTCCTGTTAAGAATACCAGTGGTTTGTTTTTCAAGTGATTTTACCACATTATGATCCCTTTATTATCCATCACTCTGTTTTTCAGTACACAAAACATTAAATGTTGCAAGAATCTCTTTCCATTGTAGTGCAAAATTAAGCTTTAATTTCAGGTTTATATGGATTTCTTTCTTGGCATGAGCACTGAGATTAGTCTGCTGGCCTGACCGTGTTGCATATGTATATAAGATCTATTCTTATTCCCAGGAAATGTTAGCTGTGCTGGCGGGAAATCAAATTAAGGCACTGACATTTTGTACTAAACACAACTGCAACCATGTTGTTTGTTGTCTGAGTTGCTGCTGGTGAGAACAAAAGTTACTTATTCTGCTGCGTGGAGAGTCAAAGAGCTTGGACGGGTAAAGCTGAAATGTGGCTAAAGGTAAAATATACTGAATGATAGTTTGAACATTAATATGATATAACAGCAAACAACTATTATAGTATATATGTATGTATATAAAGTGAAGTGATGTCACACTCATTCGGTGTGCAGGGCTGTTGTAAAAATAATCGCTGAGGAAATAATGTTAGTGTCAACACATAGAAGGAAGTTGGACTAGAATTCAAAACACAAATATGAATTTACTCTTTTCCAGTTCAGTTTGTTATTGAACTGAAATCACCTTGCACAACTGCAGTAGCTGTGCTTTGGAGCCAGAAACACTGCTCAATTAAAGTACTGTTGCCTGCTGACCATTTTGTTTGCCCTCTTCTACCTTTGGATGTGGGGTAGCCAGACAGGGGGAAATAATCTGATTAATTTTAAATTTAAGGGTTCCTGCACCCACAGAAGAAGGAGGTGCTGCAAAGTTTTTGACTTGGAAAATGGTGATTTGATTTAATCTTAGTTCTTTGCAAAAAAAAATAAACAAAACAAACATTATATATATATATATATATAGACATAGACTTCAGATGATCAAGCTTCTCTGTTCTTTGTTCTGGCAGCTGGGTCGACCACGTGTGCATGTGAGTCCATCTCTCTGCTGCCTGTGTCCGTTTCCAACATGGCCGCCTGGTCAGAACCTCTCATATTACAGCTAAAAAAGTACAGTAAGATGTTTCTGAAAACATTTGAGTCTAGAAGTATCTTATAATAATCATATTTATTACTTAATATTTTGCTCCGCACTGCATAATTTTTGACATTTTCTTTTTCTCCCCTAGTGGCACTAAATGTCATATGTTCATCCTTTAATTTACCCGAGTGCAGAGATCACTCCATATGCTTAATTTCTGACTTCAGCAACTTGAGAACTTTGACATGGCCAATACCACCCGAGAAAATCACTCGCCACAATACTTGTTGAACTTTCCACACAGCGGCTTTGATCTAACTACAAAACTAAATAACTCAAGCCTCCTACACATGAGCTGGTGTGGAGGAGGTTCGGCATTTGTTTGGTAATTTTCAACCAGATGTAGTGAGCTTGGCAGAAGAGGCAAATTATTAGGCAGATGAGTCAAAGCAAACAATTTGCCATGAGCCTGGCTGCTCAAATGTCAGGGAGCATCCGAGGCAGCCCCGGATTCAGCACCCTGGACAGCAGCCTTGGAAAAATCTCACTTGTAAAGCAGCATGCTCAAAGCTTAGCAATACACAGTAAGGAAGAGTGTAAGTTCAAAATATAAGTTGTATAGTATAAAGGTATAAATAACTTTCAGCTGAAGGTCAATTTCATCAGAAAGCTCAGAAAAAAACCTTAAAAAGTACAATAATGTTGATAACATTTAGATAAGGAATGAATAAAAACATGCACAAACACTCATTCACGCTTTTGCCTGAAGCCGTCTTGTCACGGGAATTGACCACCAGCCTCCCACTTTTGAAAATACCGCTGCAAGGGTCATTACAAGGACGAGAAAATATGAGCACATTTCTCCTGCTCTCGACACATTGCACTGGCCTCCCGAGTTTGTTCAGAATCGATTTAAAAATGTTATTGCTTGATTGCTCTGCCCCCTCTTACACTGATGACCTTTTAACCCCTTACACTCCTGCTCGTTCTCTTAGATCTGCAGACCAGCTGCTGTTTTGGGTACCCAGGGAAAGGTCCTGAGACAGGAGGTGGGAGGGCATTTGCTGTTAGGGCTCCAGAGCCGTGGCATGATCTTCCTTTTGCAAGTCATGCGAGCTACCCCAGTGTCCTCACAGCAATCTTTTAAAAACTATTTTTTATTAATTAGATTATTCTCTTGTTTATGCTCTTATTTATTTATTCTTAGGATTGTTATCGTCTTGCTTGTTTTTATTTCCTCCTGTCTGCGTTCCATTCTGTAATTGCATTGTGTATTTTCACTTTGTAAAGTTGTTTTCGAAAAGTGTTATATAAAACAAAAGTTTCTTCTTCTTCTTCTTCTTCTTCCTCTTCCACTTCTTGTTATTATTCTTATTATAATTTGGGTTAACTTTATTGTAACTCAACACACAGAATTGAACACATTCTCTGTCACTGCACAGCCAGCAGGTGAATCCTAGGTCTGCTCCAAACTCTCACAGTAGATCACCTCGTAGTGACTCAGACTGAACAGCTTCTCTATCTTTTGACAGTCCCTGTGTGGTTGAGACTGTCGAGTACTGATTCGCCAAGCTCGGAAATATGAAACTATTTGAGAAGTGCGATCACAGGGTGAATCAAATTATTGCAGAAAATCTTTATAGAGACCAAAAATCGCAGCATGAGGTTCAAATAGGTCAGTTGCGGCCAACTCTCCAGAAGGGGACGACAACAGCTGTACGTTTCTACAGTGTGTGTGACATCTGGTGTTGATACTGATTGTATAGCTGTGTTGTGTGGTGTGTGCCCTCTCCTGCTGTTTATTATATAAGAAGTGTGACAAATTTCGTTTATGTAGACCTATTTACACATAGACTTTTCTATTTACTGTTGGTCATTCGTGTTAAGCTTTGTGCTCTTTTCTTACCATCAGAGAGGCAGTTGTACATGTTTATGACTGGTATTCATTTGTATACACAGGATGTATCTATAGCAAAGAAATTAATATTTGGTTTAGACACAGGGCTTGATGTAAGTAGGTAAATCAAAACACAACATCCCCACAACATTTGTTAAGAGGATTGGACAACATAACTGAGGAAAAAGTGCTTTAGTGCTTGTGGGAGCTTCTGAATACTATAAACTAAAGCTAAAGAGAAGTAGGGAAGAAAATGGGAGGAAAAATGATCTGGGAGGCAATGACTGCTATTACACTTGAAACAACACTGACTATCGAGGAACTCCATAAAGAGTTGAAGGCGCACAAGCTGAAGAAATTCGACAGAGGCAGTAAAGACGACTGAAATAGCGCTGTTTAAGGCAAAAAAGATGAGATTCTGCTCTTCACAGGAGCCGCAGAGTTTCTACAGAAGCAGAAGCTTCAGATAACAGTCGCTCTGATGCCTCTTGAAAAAAAAGGAAACCTCCACCTCTAACAACCTCTATTAAAAACAAGAGAGGGGAGACAAGAGGTGCAGGGATGAAGGATTTGACAATGATCAGACTGTGACTTCAGCGAGATAATGCAGTGATAAATTGTCTATATATATATATAAATGTCAGTGCAGGCTTACCATGTACTGTAGAGTTACAGGAGACATGTTCATTTTCAGGTTCGTAATTTTATTATGGGTTACTACTGGGGTTCAACTAGAAGTTTACATGCTTTAATGCTCGAAAAACAGTTTTCTCATACTGTGCAGCACTTTTTTCCCCTCATGTCTGAACTGCTCTGATATATCCGATACCTGAATACCAGGACTCATCTGATTGGTCGGCTCCCACACGCCTGACCCAGGTCTGCAAACAACAACGGAGCAGCGGTGCTAAATCAATTCCCCTAGCCGAGTACTAGCAGCAGAGTTCAGCCTTTTTAACTTTCAAGCTCTTATATATGCATGAGAACATATATAACACACTGAAGGAAAGAGGGGAAAAAAGAAAAAATCATTATAGGTCTCCTTTAATACTGGAAATATGTGAAATGCAGAGACAGACCAGGTTGTAGATTGCATGTTGTTGCTGGAGCGCTCATTGTAGAAATCTCTACTGCTTGATAAATCAAGCCTAATACGTTTTTACTCCCACAGTGTGTTCAAGCCACATGCTGTGTGGTTGTTTGGAAAAACGGGTCATTGCCTTGATCATGAAAGCTGGTACATGCTGTAATAGACCGTGATAAATTAAACTCACTTTAACAGCTTTTCAAGCCATCATCTGCATTTCGGCGACGTTCTCTCAAAGCAAGCTCCGGTCTCGTATTCATTACAGTAATCTACAATCCAGTCTTCTGGACTGGGCACAGAAAAGGTTCATTAAATCGCATTTTCAGATATTGGATCACATTTCTTTCGTAAGTGGCCGAGCAGGGAGAAGGGGGAAAACGTGACCTGATTAACAAGCGCGATACTTATAACTCACAAAACATGCGAAGAAAGAGACAGATAAATTGGAAGATGTAATTTCAACAGCTTCCTGGAAGATTATCACACCTGAATATTTAATGGCCTCTCTTCTTTGTATCCGATATATATCCATTTTTAAAGCACATGTTTCTTCCACCTTGAACAGACGTTAATCTTCACCCTCCTACTTTTATGATAATATTATAAAAATAGACCGGGACTCAGCTCATCGGTGTGTGCTGATGTGTGGTTTCCTCTTTAAAGGGATAGTTTATGCTTTTAAATAGCTTAGCATAGTGCCGCGCAGTAATCCAAAGCTGTAAACCTGCCTGTTTCGTGCGTCTTTCCACACTTCTCCGAGGAAGTGGATTAAAGCACAACTCACTACCTGCTCATGCAGTCGATGTACAGCAGCATTCATGTTAGAACGTGATCCAGCATCAGCATTCACGGCTCCATCTCATTGTGACGTTGCAGACGTGTTGTCAGAAGCTGTACGGCTGAACCGAGGGCAGATGTGTCCACCTTCACTCACAGACACTGCACGTAAAAACACAGCTAGTAAAAATGCCACTCTGTGATCCTTTGGGTATATTTGTTGATTCACTGCACAGAGGGAATGTAGTATTGATCTGCCAAGCTGTCTCACTTTCCAGAGCTTAGACTGAAATGATGGCCTCGCTGACTGATGGCCTTGCATGCTGCACCTCCCTTAAATCCTCAAAATATCCAGCAGTGTGGTGGAGTATTGTCAAACAAACTGATTTAAATGAATGGCAGGCTTCCACACTGCCCGACTGTGTTGTCCTGTCATATTTTTCTTAAATCAAGCACAGATAGAGCCTTTGCTCATTTTATCATCAGAACTGCCTCGAGGCATAAGAAAACTAAGCAGCTGCTCAACGCCCCTCAGCCACCGAGGGACCCCAAAGCAACCAAATCCAAAATCTGGAAAACTATACTGCAGATCTAATTCATTTTGTTCTTTCAGGCGTTTGTTGTTCTCTATATTTACACATTTCAAAGCAACAATTTATTATCACTACATCTACAGATAAGCTGGGCTCGTCTTTTGGTGCAGCAAAGGTAGCTGAGGTTGGAACAGTGGTGGGAAAAGTTTTAAGATTCTTTACCGAGTAAGAATTTCACACTGAACAAAGACCCACTAATGCCCACAAACATCTGGCTTTTGTCTTCACAGAGAGAGGGCATGATTGGCATTCATTTCCTGCAGTAGGGTTAGGGTCATCGACTTCAGCTCTGATCGGCACCTTTTTCAGCATAATGCTATAATGCTCGTTGACGTTAACAACGTTGTCGAGTACAAGTGAGTGAGAGTGAGTGAGTACAAGCTGCACTCGAACATTCTTCAGCCTGCGTTCAGTTTGAAAGAGAGGCTGAAGGAAAAGATATAACAAAGTAACCACCCTAACATCGTCACTGGCCTCCATGCCAGTACCTGATCGATACTTTGCATGTGCAACCCTCAACAGAGATGCAAAAAAAGTGAGCTTTCTCACTCCTTCATCAATCATCAGCTCTGGAAAAAATGTGTCTAATACTGAACTTTTAAAAAGATCATTAACATCTTTTGGATGCAGTCTAACCAGCTATACTGTATGATCTGCTGCTTTCAACTGCTCCCTGTTTTGGCAAGGCAAACTCGTCTCCTAGGAGTGGAAAGGACTTAATTGCCCATTTTAGCGTCTGTGCCCACATTTAAAAAGCTAATTTTGGTGTGAAAAGGTACAATAAGCAATGTAATAATGATTTAAAGTAAAAGTCCTACAGTCCTTAGGCGGCCTTATGGGGCGCACAACACTCTATATAGACCCAAATTAACCACAAAACAACACTTCCATGGGTTTTTTTACATTAAAAAAAAATAAACAACAAAGACAACAGCAAATAAAATCCTGGCTGAGAGGCATGAAGGCCAGTAGTCCCCACTCCAGAAGCCTCTGTCTTCTGAGGCTTGCACAGGAGCTTATAAGTACTTCCTCTCCCAGGCCAGATGTGCCTCATTGACCAATCAGGGCAGAGCTGGAGATGGAGGAGGAGGGGAGAAGGGACAAACAGCGCGCGCACACACACACCACACACACACACACACACACACACACACACACACACACACACACACACACACACACACACACACACACACACACACACACACACACACACACACACACACACACACACACACACACACACACGTAACACTTAAAAAGAACAAAAGTAGAAGTACTCATTCTGCAGACAATTGCATTATTATTACACTGTATTGTTGAATAGATTTTGTATATTGATGCATCAATGTGTAAGCAGCATTTTACTGCTTTATTCACAGTCTGGTAATTTATTCCAGTGGTTCCCAACATAAGGATCAGGCATCCTCTAAAGGGTCATGAGACACATCTGAGAGGTTGTGAGATGAGCGATAAGTAGAAAGGAAGAGACATCATACTGTAATTTCTCTGCACTTTTCTCTGTATTAGGTAATTTTAGGTCTTTGGATGTCAAGCTGTTATTGAAACGAATCCCTCTGAGAGGTTTAGAGAGGAAATATGTTTTTGGTAGAACTGCTAACTCATAAAACTCATACAGACTCATACTGAAACATGGCTGCAACTAGACTCTGCTTTCTTCTAAGGGGTGACAACACAAAAAGGGCAACCTTTTATATGCTTTAATATGTAATAATGATTGTATTTTTTTTTTTTTAGCTTATAAACATATTAAATGTTTGTTACTGGCAACTTTAACTGTCAGATATATACAGAAGTTTAAAAAGCACTGTATTCTCCTTAACATGTAATGGAGTAAAGTAAAAACTCAAGTAAGGTACAATTGCCTTAATACCATTACTTGAGTAAATGTACTCAGTTAATCCACCAGTAGATATTTGGTGAACCATTGATACATCGCAGCCTTGAGGGAATATAAATGTTGCTTTTATCTGAAACTCATCTTCTCATCCACAATTACCTGTCAGCACTCGCACATTAATGGAGACTATCTAAAGGTAAGAAACGTCACTGTGTCAACTGCACAGGAAAAACTGGAATAAAGATCAATTTAACACCAAATAATACCATTTAAGTTATTACAAGAACAGTTGAATCTGTATTACTCACTCAAGTGAAGTTTTTACATTCTCTTGATCATTTCCACTTCCATTGGCTCCCTCTCTCTGTATGAGACGCCTGTTTTAACACAAATTAGAATAGATCATAAATATCCAATATCTTTTTTAAGCTTATCAAAGCAACAACAACTTCAGAGCAAACCCTGTTTAAAACTACATAATCCCTGTGAGCCAAGAAACATGTTAAATATCGTTTATAAGTTTCTTTTCAAAGAGATCAAAGTGGGACCATATTTAGTCCGATACCCTCATCACAGCTATTAACAAGTAGGTGAACAGACTGCCGGAGGCCTTTTGTTGCACCTCGCACTGTGATTCTCTTGTGGTGACACTCATTAGTATAACCATTGCATATTTAAGCAGCCAGCCTTGCACGGGGCCAATTATACATGCTAAACCCATCCTGCTCTTAAGGTAAATATGTGCTCTGCTCTTATGTCTTTAATTGCTTAAGTGCATTAAACAGCGCACCTGGTCTACAGTATTCATATTGGGACTAAAAAGGGCCCTTAAAGGCACTCATAAATCCAGAGCACTAAAGGCAGAGTACTCAGACTATTAAAGACAGAGCAACCATACAAAAGACAGATAAAAGTGCTGAATAGCTCAGCAGGGAGATGCACTTTGTGCCAAGCTCAACCATTAGCCCAGACTTTGACTTTGATGCCATCAAGAAGACTTTGAGGGGGTACACCTCCTAAATGGATTCTGTCCACGGGTAAAAGAATGAGACAGATAAAACGAATTATCTTGATATGATGTGCTAAAATATTCACCACCGTAACACGGCTCCGGTCTTATCTCAGAGGGCCTGGCTTTTCTTGGCTCCAGACTCTGCGTCAAAGAGTTCATCCACATTCTCTAACAATCTTGTATTAAGCAGTTCTTAGGAACCCTTGGGCTCACAGCCAGGTCCCCCAATAAACCTGTCAGAAACTTTTCCCTTGAAGCTGCACTGGGATTTCCTCACTGACTTGTAAGTGCTGTGTGTCCTTGAGTGTTTTCTGATTGAAGTAGGGAAACACAGTGTTTGTAACATCATGTAAGAGCAGGCACATTTGTTTGCTTGAGCTTACACTTCCAGTTACACTAAACAGTGACTTAAGAGTGGAAATTTTAAGGGAGTACCCGATCAAAGAGACAGAAGAGTTTTTATAAACAAAAGGTGTAAATCACCTTCACTGTTGAATTTCAAAAGACTGCAAACAGGTGAGCGTAAATAACATTAAAAACTAAAAAACTAAAGAATATAATCACATTTTTCCCACGTTGTACCCTGCTGACGACTGCCTCGAACGTAAGCCATGCACTGTGTGCAGAGGATGTTTGGTTTGCAGAGCTCGTGGATTGATTCAATCCACTCTTGGAATTTTCTGCCAACATGCTCCTGTGATTTATAAATATCATTTCAGGATGTGGAGTCGCTTTTTCTATTTCACAGTCTTTTCAGAAAGCTAGAGACCGTTATGCAGTTTTCCCCTCGCAGAGCCCAAAGAACTGTCACCGCGTGTAAGTTATGAATTCAACCAATTTACAGGACTTCCTCAAACCCTTCGGTAGGTTTTCCTTTTACATTCTCTCGAAAAGCTTTTTTCGACAAACCAAAACAAACAGGTGTGAGGCAAGTTTGATGAGGCTGCGTCACAGTTTGGAGGGAGGAAAACATTTTAAATGTTGCGCGGATCAGTAAGGTGAAGAAAGCAATGGGGTAAGCCGAGTACTTACTGTCAGAACAATTAATGAAGCGCTTCATAATGCTCAGCCAGAAAACACCTCAAAGATCAGTACATTCAAAGTGCGGTATGTTCCACAAGTGAAGACAAATTTTAAATGTCAGAAGCTGTCTGTCTGTTCATGTACAGTAACTTCCCACTGCAATTTCTTATTTTCTTTTCTATTTTTCTGCTCTAATGTCAGGAGGCCAATCTATTCCTTCATAAAAAAAGTCTTAATAAATCACTGCATCCACACACAAAAGGAAACACTTCAGAATAACATCATTAATAAATGGTAAATGTGTAGTTATTTAAACTATTGTTGATAGTTAATTCACTGTTAACGAACACTAAAATGCTTTATTGTTCATTGTGAAGTTGCAAGTGATGTTCAGGACACTTTGTAAAGGGTTAATAAACACTGTGTGGTTCGTCTATAATGCGTGAACTGTTTATAAACCCTTACAGTGCTTAATAAATGGTTTTTAAAGCATTTTATTGTTTAACGGTGAAATAACGGTGAAATAACTGAACTTAAAGGTGCAAATTTTAGTTACATTACATTATCAACAGAATGTGATGTCATAACAGCTTTGATATTATGTGATGGACTTTCTGTATGCATCATTTTCCTGGGATATCTATTGAAGTTAGCGTGCTAACACCTAGCCACACCGTGCATCTGTGCTTCAAGCCCGGGCAGTGTCAGTTAATACGACTGCTAGCTTCATAGTTAGCTGAGCTGACAAGCTAACGGCTGCTGCAGTTAACAGTAGTTAGCAGTTACTCTGGTGATATGCCGCCCCCTATTTGTCTTGAGTATGAATATGACAGGTGGCCAATTGTTAATATGTTGCACCTTTAAGTTTTATCAAACACAAAACTCAAGACAAAATAAAAAGCAAAGTGACAGTAATATATCATAAAAGGAAGCTAAGTTACAATATGAATATATTTGATCCTACCACATAAAGTGCGTCTGTTTGCTCATAGTACTCAACACTCATTTTCAACTGGGTTGAGACAGAAACAATGGCTGTGTCACACTAGGATATGTATGTACAGTATGCGTAGTGTAGGGATAAATTAGGCTCCACTGACACACTGAGAGCCTCAGATAAAAGATAAAGTAATTTCAGAATGACAAGCGATGTTAAAGCAAAAAAAGTGAGGAGTGAAACGTAGGTATGAGGCGCAGGGAAGGAAGGATCATTCCTTTCTTCCTTTAAGTTGTTGATGCCTGCTGCAGGAGTCAACATAATACCCTGGAATCTGTGCCATCGATCGGGCTCAGCATCCCTTTGAAGTCCTCACTCCACTCATATCATATCAATGAAGCTGGAATACGGGGGTATGGACGTTATATTCAACCTGATTCTCTCTGCCTGTGTTTCTTTTTTCGTTCTATAAGCTTATTTTGCATAGTTTCCGCTTTGATGTTGCAAAGAAAGAAGTCTTTGAGGACACACAAGGGGCTGCGGTGTTCAATCACTCAACCACAGTGCTGTGTAAATGTGTGTGGTTTCAGGAAGGGCTTTGACATTTATTAGCACTGTTGGAAAAGTTACTTGAAAGTTGTTATCAATGGTACTCAGTACATATTACTAATTTAAAACTCCACACCCACACATCACATATTCTGTACTTAACACTGGGAGGAATAGGAAATGACACATTATGATTTAACCCTCCTACATTTTGGAGGTATTTATGTAAAGATCCCCTCCAGACAAGATTTAAGATGAATAAAATCTACTTTAAATAATTATTTCTGTATGATATGTTGTTTCCAAAAAAAAAAGTTCAATTTTCTTGTTAAAATCCTTAGTCTACACCTTCTAGCCCTTTAAAAATGACAGTTTAATTGCTGAACACATGGAGTCTCCTGCATCAGTCCATTCTCAGTGTTTGTACACTGGAGGCTTTCTTCAGGCTACACAGTGTGTGTTCGCTGAATATTGGACCAGGATTGGCTCAAATGCATGTTGAACCTTGGCCCAAGCTGAGTTCATATTGGCAAGCTCATCGGTTCTAGTCGAGCACCACATCATTTTTGGTCTTCCAGGTCATGATTCGGCGGGGGGGATTTACTTTAATTAACAGTTAGCTTACTGTTAGCATGTGGCACCACAGAAGTCCCCTCTGTGGTGCCACATGGTTCACAAACCCTCCAGCTGTGATTCTTGAATGCTATGAAGTAACTAGGAGTGACATTTCTTCTCTTTAGGTGTGGGACATGGCTCTCCACAGCTCCAGCCTTGGTGCCTTGGTGCTAAGCTAACATGTCTATGACTAGTCTGTCTACTGAACATGGATACAACAATGATATGAACCCAAGTGTTAGGTGCTCCCCCTTTTTCATGTGCTCCTGATCAGGTGGTCAGTGACTGGCCCTCATTTTCATTTTGTTAGTTGGTGTTTTATTTCTTTTGAGGATGGAAGTCAGGTTGTCTAGTTTAGAGGGGAAGTTCTGGGTCCTACGGCCAATTGCTAAAGGCTGGTCCAGACGTCCCCGTCCCTCTCGGCCTTCAGACTCACATAGTTTTGGTTAAATAATCCTGGTATTATCATATTGGCAATGGCACAGCATGCAGGTGTAACAGCTGGCAGCTCATCCACATGTCACTACATTTTTGTTTTCTAACTGTTGATTTTTGGCTTCACTGTTGAAACAGGTATTGCCTATGGCAGAAATGGAGTCATCAGCATTGGAGAAGAAAGTGTAGAAGATCCCTGCCAACACTGTCTTTTGACCTTCCAACCTAACCGGCTATACCGCCCCAGGGAGGAGAGGGAGACATCCAGAATGGGAGCCATGCTAATCCACCTTGAATGTAATGCTGCACCTGGCTAATGTGTGGTCGCAGGTAAATGAAATTGACAAATGCGGCTCAGGCTGGCCAAGCAACGGGAAATTAGAGACCGTTGTGCCCACAATATATATCGAGGCTTCGTGTGGCCTCAACACTAAGTACTGCTACTGCTAAGACACCCCACAAAATGTTCATTAGTGTGATTGCAAGCTAAATTTAATTACTCGTTACTGAAAAAAGTAATCATATTACTATATCATGTTACTTAATAAGGTGTTACTGCCCAACACTGATTATAAGCCACCTTAAATATGCAAGAGGATGGAGGATCTGATGGGGTATAACATCATTATATCTAACTACTACTCTATTAGTATGTATTGACATGCTTTTGCCTCATATCAATATTTTTATTTGAATTTCAAGCCTAATTATTGACCTGCTATGCTTTTCAAATGAGTGTCCTTGAATGTCTCTAAGGTGCTGAATTGCACTTATTTATTGATTTATGGGTTTTTATTCATAGTACATTTTGGCATTTTAATTTCTGTCGTGGATGACTATTCTCACTCTCACGAGCCGGTTTCTCGAAAGATGAGCAGTCAAGGCAAAGGCACATTAAACCTGAGCTTATTCATTATATTGTAATTAGTGGATTTTAGGCTAAATTTAAACATGCTTTCCATTTTGTATGACACAAAGCTCCACTGTTCTCTCTGTGGGCCATCTTCCCTTTGGCTTGATAGCACCTGGAATGCTAAAGATGACCCAGTATCCATTTGCTACTGTAGTGGCTCAATCCCAACAGTTTTCCCCTGGAGTCAAGCAGCTATGAATAATGAGATGAAGCCCCATGCATTAATGTAACAGCATGGCCCCTAAAGGAACGTGTGCTAGCAGGTGATTGTTCGCAGCCTCTGTGGGGCTGTCAGTAAACATGTGCCCCCTGTAGCGTGGGGCATTTTAGCAGGAGCAACCTCCCTTGCCCACACCCCTCACCCTGCATCCTGGGAAATTATGGATGAGTTTCTACCTAACCCCAAAGCAGCATGTTAGCTTTTAGGCCACCTCTGGCTACAAGTGATTTATGAGTACACATCAACATGAGCATTGCTTATAATACAGTGACATTTAAAAGATGAAAGAGATGAGATGTGCATCATGGGTAATTGAACACATTGAGTGTTTGTATGGTGGAATTAAACATAGACTGCTTACCAGGAGATATCTGTAGGCGACACGCCGGCAGTGCCTGAAAGCCTGAAATGACTGACAGATGTTACTTTCAATAAGCTGAATATTCTTATTCACTCGTGCCTGCATGTCAATATTTGCAAGAGGATTCCTGGATTTTCAACTGATGTTTTAAATCTATCCAACTGGCAGCTGCCCCATTTGATACGAGCATGGCTGAGCAAATAATTGCAAATAAATTGGCCTGGCTGATGCCCACAAAATATGCCTTATTGACCACTCAAAGACAAGCTGCTGATGGTGAAAAACAAGCGAGAGCAGTCGCACTTTAATCGTGTTCAGAGAACTTTCACAACATCCAAACAAGCTCTTAATAACTATGGCCACATGGCAAATGAACAACCGGTGAAACAAACCTAATGCCAGCTTTTATTAGGCATTCAGGCGCTACTTTCTTCTTAATTATTAGTAGTGTTCATTATGTTTATTATAATAGCTATCATGTTATCACTACTCCCACATAACCAATTTCTTGATTAAAAAAGCCTCCTGGGTAAAGTAATCAAGGTCCTCCTCTTTATTTGTAAATGTAAGATACAGTACATTAGATCAGTGAGACAGTACTTTTATTGACATTTCCAACAGGATGTGTAGTATCTGTTCATATAAAATGGTTATATAAGCTTTGAACAAACAAATTGTTACATAGCATTTAAAGTGATTTTGTAATTAAAATACTTTATGTCACTGTTTTAGGCTAATTATCATTTTTTTAGTGATACTAAGAATTCTATAATTAAAATGTTGGGATGTTTGAAACAGGTGATGACAAGGTCAAGCTGCTGTCTGTGCAGGTTCAGCAGCTGAAGTGAGAATTAAAAAAAAAAGTTTTTCACCCTCCTCATGTAACAGTGGAAGAACTGCAGCTCTTATTGCCCCTTTGCTGAGGAAACAGACACACTGAGCACCTCAGGGAAAATAGTTAAGTCCCTGTTATGGCCTCTCAGCCTGCTGCAATGGTTTCCTGTGCAATTTTCGAGCCATAAAAAACAGCACTGTCTCAGACAGGTAATGGCATTATTACACTCCTTGCATCTCATTATATTATTTTAAATGTGGAACAAGTGCTGTAGACGCTGTGTACAGAGACATAAGCAACTGGGTTAAGTTACAATGTGTGCCAATTTATCTGTTAGAGCTCGTATAAAGCAGGTCCTTCATTATAACTGTAAGACAGTTTCCAGTCTGGTGAAAAAATAGATGCAAGTTAGTCCTTCTGGAGCTCTAAGATTTGCCATAAATAGGTACTTAATGGCTAACATCTGCCTCCGCATGTACTTCTGTTTTGGTTTATTATTTTGAAGTGTGGCGTACATACATACTGTAACATCCATTAATTATTGTTGCCTCAAAAGAACAGAGGGGAGGCTTTAATTCAGACGGAGCTTCATTGTAGTGTAGTAGAAAGAGTCCAGAACCAGAGTTTTATGTACTGTAAATAAACCCAATCATCAACAGTGTTGGCCTCACATTGACAGTCAGTGTCAGTGGTGCTTGAAGTCTCTCTCTCATTTCTGGCTCCACTTAGTTATATGCCTCAACCTATGAGAATTTATTTTGCAGGAATGACGCTGTAATTTTTGGAGACAAGCTGGTATTTAAGGAAATACAGCCAACTCTGACATGATTATCCACCGTTACATTATCATTTCCCCCCCAAAAATATTAGATCTAATTTAAACATGCTCAACCTCGACGTACGCTCCTTCCAGACATATGATATGGACCACATGGGGTTTTTGATTTCAACACTCTCCGCAGCTGTGCTCGCTGGTGCAAGCGAGGACACATTTACTCCATTAACTGTAAGGACAGAAATGCAATCTTGAATAAAGGCAGACCAAGAATGAGCAAAACGTACTCTGAAAGGCACCGGAATAATCGTGAATCTGTGATTGCAGCACGGACACAAAACGTCACTTAAGGTGTCGGCTCCTTCCTACCACTCTGCTGCCTTCTGCACTCCACCATCTCCTTATCTCTAAATTATATGTTATGAAAAATACATTATCGTAAAAATATATAATTCATAAAAATGGACTCAGTCTGGCTCCGAAGAGTCTCATCATCAGAGGGGGCAGTTATCTATATGATGTCTGAGATCAGGGCTTTAAGTTAAGGGCATGAAACACATGCTTCAATATGTAAAGTATACTGTACATGTTTGTATGCACAGAATATTTCTACATAATACCCTGATATTTTTCATATATTTTAGGTTATTTTTAGATGTGCTTCCTCTGGGGGAGCATCAGGCTTGTCACAACTGGGCTGAAAATGTGTCACTACTCTCATTTTTCTGGGGCTGTGAGAGCAGGACTGAACAGCAGTAGGTGATGTTTGTTTCTGTATTTGTCATAAGTAATACAGAAAAGCTTATTTCTTGTGCATCAGAACGTAAAAGTGTTCCTTTCTATTAATTAATGCGAACCATAACCAATGCTGCACCCGAGACATCTTGTTTCTAATCCAATCTAAAATTGGTCGAGAACTCTGCCTTTGACTGACTTTTCTTTCTTGCTGACTTTTTAAAAATAAAAATGCTGAACGACTGCTAATCTTGCATGTCTCAGGCAAACAGTCTGGCTATCTATGTTGAAAGCAGAAGAAATAAAAGAGAGGCAATGTTATTGCTTGCAGTTGCGCCTGTTAGCCCTTGACACTAGGCTATGTTATTATAAAGTTTATTATAAAAAGAAAATGTACATGTTCCAACATAATTGGATGGTTTGGGTGCTCACTACAGGGAAAACAAACTTGTACAACCTACATAGAGGTTACATTTATTCTATTTTTTATTTTTCAAACTTTGCTGGAGTTGCTGGAGCTTAAACCTCCATACAGAGCCACAAGCACTAACACAATCTACCATCTTGACTTCTGCACAGATGATTTTCTAGTGCTAATGATAGCTGCACTCTTTAGCTTTGAAAGTGAACGTCAGCACTCTATTATCGGTAGTTAGCCAGGCATGCTAACTTTTCAGCTCATGCTAGAGCAGAGAGACACACCTGGATCCATTCCTGACCAGTTGTGCGCTTGTATTTTTAGTTTTGTAAATTGCCAAGAAAAACAATTGCGCACTCAAAACTCTCACTCTTGAGGTAGGCCTGCTTAAAAATCCTGGTGCCTGTTCACACCATTTCAGCATGTCCTCAAATCTGAAGCCAGAGAGCCTGCTGCGCCTAAACTATGATTGGACAATCACTGTTTTGGGAAGGGGGTTTAGTAAACAGCCAATTTAACATCTTGACATCTTGATGTGTCCAATGACTATGATAGCGGTGGCAGATTTTTTTGGTGATTTTGTTTGTGCGTCTCTGTGTGTTTGTTTTCATGCGTGCATGTGTGCGCACATATGCCTGTGAGTGGATATAGGACAGAGTGTGATTGGGAAGCCGCCGTTGTCTCGTCCCATGTATGCTTGGCACGGAGCCGCCCTGCTCAGCAGAGGCTCGTAGAGCAGGGAACACAGACTGGAATAGTACATTTGGGACAAAATTATACTGCAAGGCATTGTATCAATTAGATAGATGAATGACCATGGGTTTTAATTAGAACACTGGGTACACATTCTACTTCATTATTCAGTGGAACCAAACTAATTCTGCTGCCCAACAGCAGCGAGGAGCCCGGCTGCTCCATCAGCACTCTGCCTCTGATAAGAGCACTGGGGCTTTGAAAGGTGGCGACATAAAGAGGAATAATACGGCCTCATCAGAGGGGGGAAGAATCCTGAAAGAACGCCGCAAAGCTGGATAAAGAGCAACGATACTGCAGTTTCTGTATACTATCTAGACATGTCTGTGGTCGCTCCTCTTATTGACCTGCGATAAACTTCAGGCCTGATATAATGTGTTGAGTGCAGTATAATCCCTTGACCATAAACTTGAGTCACCTCGGTGGCTTGGTTCAGGAAAGTGTTACTCTCTTTAAACAGTTATTTTGCTTTTTTAAAATGATGTTTTTGTATTCGAGGCTCAGCAATGATTAATGACCTCCTGTATGCAGAGTCTATACACAACACCTGAATTTCATTAAAGCTAAAAAAAGAAGCAAAATGTCGTCTGGCCGCTGGTAACCGGAGTGGGTTTTTACATAGAAATTGGGTTTACCAATGACAGCGTAACCTGTGATGTTGTGCCACGTATAGAGGAGGAAAAGTGTGCAGCCGGTGATCTTTGAAGTCGAACTCATAGTAAATTAATTTTGAGCAGCCAGTAGCTCTGTCGCACTCTATAAACAGTCAAACCAGGTCTGACATTTGCTGGAAATCTGAAGCAGGTTTGTTTTACAACCTGTTTTAGGAATGTCGTATGAATATAAAACAGATTGCTCATGCATTTGAATGCATTAGTCACCTGTTGTTCCTCCTTTCAAAATCATAATCTTTCAAGTTCTTGAATGCAATCGATTTTAAAACGTTTGTTTCCCACAATGACTCAACTTTCTCTTTTTTTGTTTTTAGTGACTAGTTTGTTTATTGTCATCCTCCATCAAATCCAATTATGAAAAGCATTTCCACCCTGACATGTTTTCCTGACTTTTCTCATTTAAGATATTTCAATCTCAGAGAAAAATGACTAATTATGACTCTGGGGATGGGACGGTGTATGTTTTGGCAATAACTTCAAAATCATATTACAACAGGGTACACAAATGCAACTTTCTTTTCCAATTGTTTGATTGTATTGCCGCTGATGAAATTATAATTGGCCATATTAATGCCTGCATGAAGGAGAAATAATATTGCAGCATTAATATGTATAATGTGTATGAACTGCGTGAGTCCGATTCCATCACATCTCATTCATCCACAGTCTGACCCGCGTCATGCGCCACTGACCCGCAGCATTTCCTTCCAACATTACCCTCTATTACTGCCGTCTGATGCACCCTGAAAAATCCACTTTAATATGTACTGCGGGTAAACATGCTCCTGTCCTCTCCTTTCATCGCAGCGTCAATTTGTATCGCGGTAATGGCCGTGTTGTAATAAAGAGCAGCATATGGTCCCGGTCCAGTCTCTGGCATGAAGCATATTGAGAGTGCGCTTTTGCTCCGTTCACCTCATTTTACAGACAAGTACTTTATCTAATATCAACAACAAGGTTAGATGACACTGTAGGTAATCAGTTGGGAGTCGGTTGATGGCTTTTTAATTGCTCGGCAATGCACCACTATGATGAGAAGCAATAAGCGACAGTGTGCCACTGTGTCCTCTTTGCAAACACAGCACTCCATTACATTCTGAATGCCGCTATATTGTAAATATGACAGGGCTGTTGTGCAGCAATGATAAGATGTACAGCTACCTCCCCTTCTTCTTCCTTTTCTTCTCTTTTTGTTACACTTCTCTAGTGAATCTGTCAACCAAACAGTTGTCAGCGTTGTCTACACCCTCTGTTCACCTGTTTTGGCAAAATTGTAAAACATAGCGATGTGAAAGTGCTGAAACGGCACTCGCCGCCCTCATTTTGTTGTCTCTCTTTTTTCCCCTCTAGCTGCACTTGGCGGCTCGCTAAATTGCACAGTGACCCCAATACCCCACCCCTGCAACACACACATACGCAGATGCACACACACATTGCTGTCTTGTCCCCAAACAGCACTGAAGGCCCAACAGATAAACAAGTTAGTGCTTCACACGGGAGGCAATTTATTGTTGCTCTTCTGCAGTTGTCCACCTCTACGGGTCGAGATCAGAGGGACACCGTTGATCTAATCAAGTCTAAAGGTGGGGCTGGGAGGTCGATGAGGTTGCAATCAGATCAAGTGATGTTACAAAAAGTGCAGAGCGGGAGGATGAGTCAAGGTTCCTCGTCAACTCGTGAACACAAATGTTTCACTAAAGAACCTAAGTTTGTTGAAGCAGCTCTCATCTGACTTCATACGTTCCCTGGCAGCCATTCAGAACAGATGATATGCGCACCCGGCTGCACTGAAGAAACACAAATAACCCTGACAACTGAAAACTGTATGTACGTATCATAGAAATGCAATGATGTCTTTGTTCTGTGGATGCGACTTTCGTACAGCAGCGTGGGGAAATGCAAAAACATGTCCTTGTGCTGAAAACAAGTCTTCCAGACTGTCAGCGAGAGCAACCAGCTCAGAGGTACAAGAGGAGAGGGTAGCAATAGATCAATGGCCAGTCCAACTGAATGTAGTGCAAAGATATTGATCCCAGGAAAAATAAAAGATAGAAAACAACCAACTGGCCTTTTCTTCAAATAACTTGTCTCCCGTGACGCGGGCCTCAAAACAGGTGAACTCACCGACTGTGGAGTCAACCACAGATTTCCTCTGATTTGTAGCTCTCTGTTCCATCTGTTCAGTCAGTCAGCCAATTCAGGGGATCTCTTCACAGATTGAGACTGAAATGGTACATTAACCTGAGCCATTCATGAAAGTTATTGTCTGATTTAGATGTGAGTGGGATCTGCACAGGGACTACCAGCAATACATTTACAAAACAAAATTTAATTAAAGCTTTTCAGGAACACAGGGGTAGTTGAGAAACTAAAACAACTGCTGGCTCGCGGCCTGTCACCTATTTTATAGCTCCAACGGGCAAGAGGAGTTTTTCTCTGCTGTGTCAGTGCTATCCGAGTTATAGCGATAATATGCAAGTTTCCCCTTTTGAGGTAGAGAATGTATTGTTAGTCCTGCCCTCCTCCTCCTCAGCTGGTCAAGTTCCCGCCCCCACACTTGTCACTCATCGTGATGAGCTGTCTACAATAAAACAGCCTCTAGCCTGCGGCTAATGTAACCAGCATCCATAAAGCCACCGCAGGTGTAGAGCAAGAAGACGACAGGTGAAAGAAAATCTGCAACAAAAAATACAGCATTTATGGTTCTATACTTTTGTGACCGTCTGTCTGCCATATGTTTAACTTTGCTGCTTTTTCTGTTTCTATTTTACTGTTTTTTTACCATTTATTAGGCCTGGTGCATTTATTCTTTACATATATAACATGCTTTACTTTAAAAAATGCCTAGTTGTTTTCCAGGCTGCCTTAAAATTGTGTTGATTGAACTTGAGAATACAAGTTGAGGTCATTTTGTAATGGTTCAAAAAAGAAACTTTCCTCGTCATCTTAACCTGAAATTAAGTGAATGTAACGTCACAATTCAGTTCCTATTGAATTCCCTAGTTGAGTCAACACAATCTTCTTAAAAAGCTGATTGAACTCTGTACAGAAAATTCATTCTACTTATCATTTGAAGTCAAAAAGACTTCTTAAGTGGTCTAAAAATAAAACTTAAAAGCTTATTTTGTCTTTGCTCAGTTATGTTGTTTGCTTTGTTTGTTTTTAGCTGTGTGTAATTTTTTATCTTTCCTGTAAATTGATTCTTGAACTGCTGGAGCAACTAAAAGCCAGAGTCAGATTCCTTGTATGTATCCACATAATGCTTATTCTGATGCATTCAAAGTAATTCATAATTTGTCCTTCTGATATCTTGGCATCTTATTATTCTATTACTTTACAGTCAAATAAATGAAAGAATAATATAAATATTTCTCATTTTGCTGCCCAGATCCCACTCTTAGAAGCTACTCTTCTTGCATATTAAGGAACTGCATACAAATTTGATCAGAGCAGTCAGTCACTCGAGTCAAATGTTGCAGGCTCTCGGGCGCTGAACTACTTCAGATCTGCATCAACTAATATGTCTGAAAAACTTTATTTGTGAATATTTTAGTCACTGCTAGACTGCTAAACTTCTTGCTGAAGTAGCCAGGCCTCCATTTCAATGACTTCTCTGACATCTAGTGAAAAGTTGTTTACACTTTGGGAGCTTTGAAATTCATATCAGTGTCCAAAAACATAAACATTAACAAATAGATAGAAGTGCAACTCACATTCCCAAAAAAGTTGGGACGCTGTGTGAAAGATTGTCAGAAACAGATTGTGATTACTAACAATTTTTGACATACTCAATTGAAATCAGTACATTTAATGTATTAACTTATCAACATCATTGATTTTTGTAAATTTATGCTTATTGTGAATTTGATGCCAGCAACACATTTCAAACAATTGGGACAGGAGAAACAAAGACTGAGAAAGTTGTGGAATGTTCCAACACGTTCATCGACAGTGTAATGATTGGCCCAGTCGTTCACAAGCCAGGGTGGTGCGAGGTTAGCCATTTTGTGAAACACATGATTGTATAAAGGATATTCCCACATGGGCTCAGGAACACTTTGTTAAACCGTTGTCAGTACGCACAGTTCACTTGCTTATAATTGCCCTTTTACTGGTTTTACGCAGCATCCCAGCTTTTTTGGAATCAGGGTTGTTGTTATGTACCTCCAATCACTAGCATATGCTGCAATTAACTGAAGCCAACATTGTCTCAAGCCACATTAGAGATAATGGATCCAACAACTACATTAGTGACTGAATGTGGCATCCTGTCAAAAGTTCTCAAGCTCGTGTACATAGAAGTCTGCTTGAACACATTGTGGTGGCCAAAAGCTAAAAATACCAGGCTTAGTGGGGTAATGTTATGCCATTTTAGGGACCTAGACAGTCAACAGACTGTAACGGGGTGCTTGACTAAAGCTCATGTGGTCAGAGGAGAACCAGTGCTGGTGACATTATGTATTGAATTGTGCCTCTGTCCTTTTCTTACCAATTTGTGCTTGAATGTCTTCGGATCTAAAAAAAAACAATGCAAGAATGCAAGAGCACAATAGAGAGACAGACATGGACTGCTTAACATGGGTGTTTGGATTATTTGCATAACTTAAAATAGCCCATCTTATAGGAGGACCAACCTGAACGTCGACCATTCCTAAATCCCGCCCATTTTCACTCTGACATCCAATCACAGTTGAGCAAGCTTGAAGACATGTACTACACTTGTTCAAAGGTAACATTCTGATTTAAAGTCACATTATATCGATGCACAGATGTTTACACATCACATTGTATATCCACATTTTAGGTCAGCTAATGTTAGCTTGCTCGCCAGCTAACGCACGACAATCAGCTAATGTTACATCAAGTGGTTCATAACGTTTATGTCAGTTTACCAACGTTTGCCAAGTTTGCTCTTGCCTGCCTGTATTTCTGTGGTAATGTTAACACAATTTGGAAAAGGATGATAAGGTCGGTTGCTATAATTATTATTGAAATTTTGTTTGCCAGAAAAAAAGGCAAATGTTTTCTTTGTTTATCGCTGTAAGGTTACGTGCTGGCAGGGTGCTACAGCAGATCTCTCCTTTTTGACAATATATTGGATGGATGTTGGTGTTATCTTAATTAAAGACTAAAGACTGGAGAATAATTATTCTTGAATTGTGTGTAGTTGTTGATCAGCAGTATCTTGTTCCACAGCATCTAAAATGTCTTTGTAGTTCTTAAAGTAGGTCTAATACCAGAAAAGAGGCTCCTCCAAAAGTTAGTACTGCACATTTGACTCATGAAAAAGTAAACGCACATAAAGAATCTGTGGGTGTCTTTTGTATATTATGTAATAACAAAATGATAATTAGAGATAAGCAGAGCAGTCTGATGTGTCACAGTTTGCAAGGGGTGAGGTTATACAGAGACTCATCTGTTCCAGGAACTGATGAAGCTCCTAAGTTCAGGCTGTCCTCTTGTACTTGCAGATGTGCACAAGCCTGAGTCAGCAAATTTAATTACGCAGTGCCATATGGAGCTTCTGGTCACTAGTCCCTCGGGCCAAGAATACCTGTAAAGGAAACTGTTCCTATAACACATCTGTGGAGATATCAAATCATAGAATCCATTGGACTCAGCAGGTCACTACATCTTAGGAAAACAAGGATTAAATTAGACATTCATCTTCATAATGGTGAGGATATGACAAAGCTGCTTTTCTTGAGAGCCAACACTTGCTGACAGTCAAATTAGAAATGAAACACAGAAAACAGTCAATAAACAGTTCACACTTCTCAACTCATTTGTTCGCACTTTAAAATAATGTCATGGCAAGGTTTTTTCTTTTTCTGTGTGCGTCAAATAGGGCTGATTTGTATGAAAACAATTATGCTCCCAACCTGAAATGTTTTGCTTGATATTATCATCATTTTGTCTGGAACTCTTGAAACAAATCAAATTGTGCATTTAGTCATATTTTCCCTGCCATTCGAACTGAATAACTGTGGTAAATGCAGATAGTGAATCTGGGCTGGAAATCAATAACCCGGGAACCTTGTTTTCATAAAACAGCAGCCTACTGCACACCACACAAGAGTCAGTGTGCCATTCACTGATTTGTATGCCGTGCTGTGGCTCTGTACGTATTGCGCAGCTGACTGAGGCAAAGATGACTGCAGTTACGCGAGCATGCTCTTGTGAACAGCCAACAGCGGAGACCTTGCTATAATTATGGTGACTCAGTGCACTGTTGACAGCACGTCTGCGCTCTGTGCTGCTTATTTTAAAGACAAGAGAGTATAGCTGAGCATCCTATTAAAGCATGGATAGAAAACAGCCCTGCCTTTATGCTTTCAGACAGTGATGACTCAATTATGAAGGCAACAACCGCAAGAACACACTTCCCTCCCATGATAAATAATAAATTGTGACCTTGTCATGGACAATGAAAACCACAGGAAGCAGAGGCTTGGATTTCACTGGATTGAACTTGTGGGAACATTACTGATCACCCGCCTACCCCCACTATTTCCTCACCAGTAACTCCCAAGCTAATCAGCAGCAAATACAGCAACCTCTGTTAATGTACACAGGAGGGAATTTATCTGAACATCTAAGCAATAAAATGTAATTCGCTGCCCTGGTCCCCTTTGTTGCCTTTGTGATGCCTGTCAGGCTAGCGCATAATGCAGTTTCACAATGAGAGCTGGGGCAGATTTCCCCCTTGAAATTCCCCCATGTTCTCACTCCCAAATCATCAAATATGGGAGCTTGTTCGGTGACCTTAGCTGAGCTTCAAACTATGAAGCGCTACCTACCCATCTAGTGACCGTTTTGCAGGTGAAGGCCCTGTCAGTCAAGTTGTGTTTTTAAACAGCCGGGGTTTGGAAGGTTTGGGCTCCAAAAATACTTGGTCACAGTTATGACCTTTATGGCTTGTTACGATTTGGTTTGTTCCAAATGCCAGACTTATGGTTCAGGATACTTGCTGAAAATAAAATGTTGGTTTTTAATACTCAAATACTTTATGTTATATAGTTTAAAATAAACTTACCCTACACAGTAGGTTTCTTGTTTTTTATTCTTACTTTATGTAAATTGGCAACTATGACATCATTTTGTTCAAAAACATACTAACTTATATTATTAAGTCACACATTATTGTACATAAAGTAGATGTGTGTAAACTTAAAATTAACTGGTTGTGCAGAGTTGCAGTGGAAAAGCGAACACATCTTTTTGATTTGTACAACTGAAAATAAATGACAGGGCAGCACGTTTACACGAGAGAGTTGAAAAATAAAAAAAAATAGCTCTGATCTCAGAAATGTATAAAAGGGTTGATGTAGTACATTTCAGTTACTCACTGGTCTTTTCGATCTTTACCTGATATAAGCTAGCTTAATTCAGTAACAGGGTGCTCACTTAACTTTGGCTTAAAAAGGACTACTGATTGTAATATAGCAAATTCAACACATTAGAAACAGTAAAATATTTTAATAACAAATTCTCACTTTGTGAAATGGAATTTCCTGTTGCCTTGTTTTGGCGTATTTTTTCTTTAGAACATCCAAGAGCAGCACACAAGTTTGGCTTCTTCGACTGTTTCAACAAGTATAGCACAGGACATCAAGGCTTTACGTCACTAAGTTAAATTAGGTAGTAATTTAAGTAACTTCCCAACTTTACACTGAAAAAAAATAAATAAAAAAATCAGACACCCCCCACAGTTTTGAGATAAGTATAGCTCTTGAAGATTAAACGTGTTGTTTTTATTGAGCATCACTTATTGAGCATGTGGAGTAAGCTTGGCAGGCATGCTGTGTCTACTTACAGTTGCTAAGCTATGGGATTTTGGTCAATTGAAGCATAAATCAACTCATCAAGTCTTACTTTAAGTCTTCTTTTGTTCCATGTATGCCACATTTTGCATTTATTTTTCACTCAGTAGCCTAATAGAGCATAATCAAAGACAATCCTGAAAGACAGGAAGAAAAACATCAAGAAAATTATAGAGGAAGAAATACAGTCCATTGGCACTGGTGCACTACATTCACACTACTGCCTCCTTTCTTAGTCTTTAACTATTGCACATTATTCCTCTGGAATACTGACAGAACCAATGCAAAACAAAAACCTCACGTTCAATTGATCCAAGGATATTAAATATTGATTTCAGCATTATGATGGATCCCAGAAGCAGAAAATAAATTTCATTTGAAAGAGCATATTTAATTCTGCGAACAAAGATCGTACCCGCTGGCACAAATCAATCAGTTGCTCATCATCATCTTCATCATCATCATCACCACCACTAGGATCAGCACCACAACAAAGATAATGATCGGCTCCATCTCACAGGCAAAGAGAAAGTGACTTGTGCTAATGAGATCCTTCCTCTAAGGCTATGATTAGGAGAGTTGACAGAGATAAAGTGCATATGCTCTTCAGATAAGACAATAGACATGCAGGAGGAGTCTATTTGCATTCTGACCTGTTGCTCTTCTTCTTGCCGCAGCTTGAAAATTTCATGGAACATCAGAAATATTCTTAAATATCCTATCAGTTCCAAGTGAAGGGAGACTTCACTGGTGTCTATAGAAACTTTTTGAGTTTTAGTGCATCAACCATTCAAGGAAACACTTGTTTAACTTGGATGAGGGTAATTCTCGCCACGTTTTATTCAGACACATGGAAGGTCTGAAATCAGTTTCACTTATAACACTTATTATGAATGGGCGTGTCTACAGTAGAAGCTCGCCAATGCCAAAATGTCTTCTGATACTGGTTGAATGAGACACACCTGTTTCTATTTGATTTTGCTGGAATTTCTATTTTTCATGAATAATTAGAAGAAAAAGCACCATTTTTCATGTAAAAATCTGCCATTTTTTCCAACAGCATCCAAGTCATTTGAGCCATTGACTCGAAATAATGCCAAAATGTCTTGTCATGCTGGTAGAATGAGATACACCAGTTTTTATTGGAATTTAGTTGAAATTTCTATTTTTCATGAATATTTTAGTGAAAAAAATCACCATTTTTAGTGAATATACCCACCCATTTTTTCAATAGCTTTCAGGTCTTTTGAGCCATCAACTCGAAATCAATATCCAAATGTCTTGTTATACTGGTAGAATGAGACACACCCGTTTTTTATTGTAATTTGGTGTAATTTCTATTTTTCATGAATATTTTAGTGAAAAAATGACTATTTTTAGTGAATACACTTGCCGTTATCTTCAATAGCTTCGAGGTCATTTGAGCTATCTACTCGAAATCAATATCCAAATGTCTTGTTATACTGGTAGAATGAGACACACCTGTTTTTATTGGATTTTAGGGGAATTTTTGTTTTTCATGAATATCTTTAAGAAAAAAATCACCATTTTTCATGAAAACATCTGCCATTTTTTTTCAATAGCTCTCAGGTCTTTTGAGCTATCAACTTGAAATCAATGCCAAAAGATACTGGCAGAATGAGAAACACCAGTTTTTATTAGATTTCAGTGGAATTTCTATTTTTCATGAATATTTTAAAGAAAAAGCACAATTTTTCGTGAATACACCTGCCGTTTCATCAATAGCTTCGAGGTCATTTGAGCCATCGACTTGAAATCAATTTCCAAATGTCTTGTTATACTGGTAGAATGAGACAGCAGTTTTTTTTTTGGTTTTAGGGGAATTTATTTTTCTTGAATATTTTGAAGAAAACTCACCATTTTTCATGAAAACATCTGCCATTTTCTTCAATAGCTTCCACAGCATTTGACCCATTTACTCAAAATCAATGCCAAAATGTCTTCTGATGCTGGTTGAATGAGACACACCTATTTTCATTTGATTTTGCTAGAATTTCTATTTTTCATGAATATTTTAAAGCTTAACCCTAGATTTAAAAAATGTCAATACAAATAGGTGCCAACCGACTGCAAATAGCCTGAAACATGCTCCTAAACACTTTCTGGAGGAACAATTGAAATAATTTGGCCCTGAAATTTCACCTCTGATCCATCCCATTCACGTTGCATAGGGACACATTTTGGCGAATATTTTCAATAGCTTCCACGGTATTTGACCCATTGACTCAACATCAATGCCAAAATGTCTTCTGATACTGGTTGAATGAGATGCAACTCTTTTTTGAATTTCTATTTTCATGAATATTTTAAAGCTTGCCTCTAACCTAACCCTAAATAGAAATATCTAGAATCTGATAGTCCAACATTTACTACTGCACATTTTTTCAAGGATCTGTGACCAGTCAGCTTCATGATACAAGTCAGTTATATAAGAAACTCAGGTTGACCCCTGCAGACTTGTGTTTCCACAACAGTGACTCAGCAGGGTGCTGGAGGAGGTGAACCCTGCCTGTCTGGTGGATACTCCTCCTCTGTTCCACAGATGACCAGCTCAGGAAAAACCCACCAGGAGCTGTGATTGTAAAGCGTTTTCCACACCAAGAACAATAACTTTAATAAAATGATAAAATTCTAAAGCAAGCAAGCCAAGCATGCTGCATGCTCCTGCTGTGTTGGAAGCTCAGGACAATGAATACTGATGACCTGTAACTGCTGTCCATTCAGCACAGAAACAAGGGGGGTAGGAGAATCCAACTCTCTGTTGCAAGAGTTGTTGCCTGTGAAGGCTAATTTTTTTCATAATTTTATATGAATCAATGTCAACAAAATGAACTTCATGAACCCTATCATAGCCAAACACTGTTATCTGGGTAAAATAAAATTTTTATGTTTATTACTTAATAGTCATTTTTAGCCACACATTACCATAGATTTGATTGGTTGTCAGTGTTTCTACCCCTCATGAAATTGTCCTGAAAGAGGTCCCAACAGTATTGTTTGCTAGTGTATTTGTGGTTGTAGTTGTGGCCCCTAAGAGTGGCATCAGACACCGTCCTCAGGTCATCACGACCCATTTTTCACATTTTTTGTTAGGTGGCCAATTCTAGCACCTTTAATTATGATGGCAGCAAAGAGCGAAGTAAGGTGAAGTCAAGAGTTCTTGTAAGTTGCTAACATATTGACATGGTGAAATTAGGTCACTACGTCAGCTTCACTGAAGCTGGTCTCAGAGGACAACTTACATGCCTAACTATTGCTAGAGCTTCATCTGATAGGTTTATGGTCCATGGTGTGGTCCTGTCTGAGGCCCCGGAGAACAGACCTCAGCTCCACAGCAGCATTTTCTCTCATTAGTATGCAGATATGTAAATCACCCTCTTTTTGCCCCTGCCCTCAATACCCTCCTCTCCTCGCCAAAATGCTGACAGAAAGATAAAACTGAAATCTAGTCACTGACACTGAGAAAACAACTGACAGAAAAGAAATGAAAATGTGTCTGTGCCAGTACAACTTGTTTTTTTGTTTTAATGCCAAAGTTATTTTTTCAGTTCAATTTGTTTTCATTGTCAAACTTGACTGTTACTGTTGTAGCACCACGCTACTTTTATTCATCTCAACATAACTGAGACTAGATTAAATTAATTCCACACGTCTGATATACTAAATGTTCGAATAAATTGTTTATGCTCTTACTGCATGTTTGTAAATTGAACAGTCCGCCTCTTCCTTTTTTCAGTGTATCAAAGTCACTTTGTTAATAAATGCAGTCTGGACACATTTTCACCAATATTCAGTCTGGCTGTACAATGTCCTTCACATTACTTCAACATCCTATTTGCTCTGCTTTGCTCTGCCTTTATGCCTATTTTAAAATGTGGATAGTGTAAATTTTATTATGTCATTGATAGTTTGTGGTGACAAATCAATCATTTGTGGAGGTTTTTCTGTGAAATTTGAAATGAGAGTGAATGAATGCTTCATTTGCTGACTTGTTAAAAGCCTTAAATGGAAGATTTCTTTTGTTCCTCTTCATGCTGCTGCCAATTTGACCTAATGTACCATGAATTCAAAACTTAAAAACTCAATTCTGGATAATCCACTCAGTTACTGTGCGCATATTTCAAAACAAATGATGAAACATTAATGCAAAATGGGAAATCGAACATGAGTAAGAATCTTCAATGTCTGTCAATCAAATGTTGCAATGTTCAGATTTCAGTTTCTACCTGAAAGCCTGTAAATTACTCTATAACTGAATCCAGATAGAGGCACCATAATAATGGTTGCTACTCTTCAATGCAGCATTCAGTGAAACAGCTACTGACGATGCATCTATTTTATTTGTGTGGGTAACTATGGGCAAATATAAGGCATATATTATATTGAATTTATAAAAGACACCTCAGGGTTTTGGCCTCAATAAGAGTACACACCACAAAAAGTCCTAATAAATAAAAATCAAAAGAATGTCCACTTCAAGTTTAAATTTCAGTAATTATTAATACTTTAAACAAAATTTCAGGACAAAATAAATTCGATTCTCATTAACATGATCAAAACACTTCAGAACAGTTCATAATTGGTCCTGGGTCATATAAGAGAACATCAGAAATAACAAATCAATTCACCCAAATTAAATATTCTTCTTGTGCTTTAAAGTCATTTGAATAGTGTAAATTGGTAATTGTCCAGAAATGTAGGGTGAATGGATGTGTGTGTGTGTGTGTGTGTGTGTGTGTGTGTGTGTGTGTGTGTGTGTGTGTTCAGTCCATGTGGTATTACTGAGACAGGAGGGATTTGGGAGAGTCCAAACTGGGAGATGTGGTGATTTCCCAGGATTATGAAAGGGGATGTGGGCTACTGTGAAATGGGGAGCAGTGATAAATTCAAGGAAGGCAGCCTCTGGGCAAAAAGGAAATACTAAGTAACCCAATGAAGAGCAATGATCCACTGTTAAAAACTCACAGTCAGGAGCTGTAGTTCACACGTGTATCAGCAGCAAAAAAAGGTAAAACGTTTCCAAACCCGCTCCGATGATAGTGGAACCTTGGTCCTGATACTTGGTCTCTCCCATGTTTTTTTTCTCCAAACACTTCTTCCTTTCCAGACCCTCTTCCTCTGCTTCTGCTCCCAGTCTCTGCTTTTACTCACACACACACTCTCCTGTCGTTCTCTCACCCACAGGTGTGCACTCATTATATCACCTTTGCCACACCCACACTTTCACAGCCCCTCCTCTCCCTCAAAGCAATCTCTGCTGTGAGGGAGATAGTCATAGTCCAGTCTGCTACACTGTCAGGCTGACTTATAATGAAAGTCTATGGTGTGTGGAGGTCATCTGACTGAAGATCAGAGGCACTCTGATTGGTTTAAAAATCCCTTATTCTTGAATGGATACACCTACACGTTTTGACTACAAGGAGTCTTCATTGGGGCATGTCGCTGTTTTTTCGTCATTTTTACGATCTATTTTTTATTATATTTTTTAAACGCCAGAATCTTCACTGTAGCTGCTAAGCTAAAAGCGTTAGCATGCACCTCATCTGAAGCATGTACGAGCTAGACTGCATGTCAAGGGTGTAAATAATGTCTTTTCTATCTATTTGGGTGAGATGTATGATTTGTGTTTGCTTGTTTTACAGTTGTCTTATATAATATATATAACTCATAAAGCATAAATCAACTCATTAAGTCTTACTTTAAGTCCTCTCTGTTTCCATGTATGCCACATTTTGCATTTATTTTTCACTCAGTAGCCTAATAGAGCATAATGAAAGGACAATCCTGAAAGACATTGACACTGGTGCACTACATTCACACTACTGCCTCCTTTCTTAGTCTTTCACTATTGCACATTATTCCTCTGGAAGACTGACAGAACCAATGCAAAACAAAAACCTCATGTTCAATTGATCCAAGGACATTAAATATTGATTTCAGCATTATGATGGATCCTCGATATCAATCGGCCATAATAAAATTGTAAGAATTTCTGATAGACTCAATATTTTTCCTATATATTCAAAAGTTGAGACATTAATCCTGTTAAGAACAAGCAAAGCGATGGTGTACCAAATTCAAATTCAGTTACAGATTCAAATTATATCACTCAATCAACATCCAAATTTGGTGGATGTAGCGAGAAGACATGTTGTACCCAGTGTCATTTCTGTAGTTCTCACTGTTTCAACTGCTGCTACCTGCACAAACCCACATAAAAATGTTCTCTCTTCTCAGATATTAGCCATTTGGTTGATGGTTTTTTTCCATCATAAATACCCATAAAGCAAGCAAGTGTAGAACTCAGGTGAATATCATTTTAACTAGAGCCGCTTACACATTTTTTTTAGTATCCTCTATCAGGCAGAATACCCAGTATTCAAGAATTAATATTAATAATCCAGTCGCATACAGCCAGCAGTGAAATGGGAAAGGGTTTTCTGTTGAGGACACAACTACCTGAGGTGGAAGAGCGAGTAGTTAATGTTAATGTGGCAACACTTCATTTCAATGTTTGCTGATAAAAGTACTGAGATTCTGAGAGTATTCAATTTTTCGTTCAAATTGCTTATGGAAGATCAAAATATTTGAGCGTTTTTTATAATCTATTTGGGGAAACCCGAACCCAGCCAGCTGAAAGAATTTGACTCACCAAACAAGAGTGAGATGTGAATACCAATGTGCGCAGGTATTAAGTCGCTGCTGCATGGATGCTGATATGCAGCCTGAGTCCTCAGGTACCGCATGTCCTCAAACTTGTAGCCAAACTCCCCTTCCTCTTTGTTTTATTTCCATGTCCTTAGAAGTCATATGAAGCAAACTTCATATCAAAGAGAGAAAGAGGCAGAAAAAAACTGTCACCTTGATGTTTCCACTGCAGTTTTTCATTGAAGCTGGTCTCAGAGGACAAGTGCTAAGGAAAACATCATTATGTGGGGAGAAATGTACCGGTAATAAACCCAAATGGCACTGAGAGGTGCAGTTGTCAACCATGATAAATGGTGCCTATGCATCCTGAATGTGTTTGGTGCCCTTGCCATGTTGACTCCCTCTCCTGAGGGCGGACTCTCGACTGCTGGGTTTGGCCTCGAGCTCCAACCTTAACCCCTCCACTCGGGGCTCAACGCTGACAGGACGGAGGCGGGATGTGTTAAAAGTGTCAAGGAAAATACTCTTTCCACAGAGACGGAGTCATGGAGAAAACCATTATTTCCATTTAAAATTGCGACGTGACATAAAATGAAAGGCTTGCTTTGTAATTAACACTCCTTTATTCAATTGCTTTTCACCAGTAACAGCTATTTCTTTTTCATCATTAAGTGGATTTCCAAGTAAAATACAGCAATTGGAGGTAAATGTATAATAATACAAAGAAATTACCACAGCCAGACTTAATTTAAACATCTTTCATTACACCACTTTCAGATGAAAGTACAGATTCTCGCCAGTTTTGATCTGAGGGAGAATATCTCATTATATCAGACATCTCAAAGTAATGCAACATGATGGGAAATAAATGGCTTTATGCTGCATTACTGCCAGGCAAATAAAATGCAATGCTATGAAATGGAAAAGAAACACACTGAACAATAAATGTGAGCAAAGAAATGGTAACACTTCATTAACAAATTGTAATTTTGTAGCTTTAAACTTTAGTTAATAGTTATTTCACAAACAATGGCATGCTTTATAAACCATTTATTATTAAGCATTTGTAAAGGTTTAATAACATCAGTATTTACTAATCATTTACAAAGTACTGTACCTCTCTGACTGTCAGACTGTTCCCAGGTTGTGAAACAGAAACATTTTGTCCTGTTCCTCAGTGTATCATACACACAGGTTGTCCTTGCGCACCTGTATGAGACACACCAGGCTTTCAACTAACTTCAATGTAAACCTATCCGCAGCAATATGGGATGTTCAGGTAATGTAGCGTAAAGGTCTTTTTGTCTCCACCAGAGACTAAACTCATGTTTTGTCCTGTGTTGTTGGTAGCTGCTACACTGTTGTCTTCTCAACAGCAGCACCGACAATAATACCAGTTGGAAATGCTTTGGGAGAGTTATCTGTTCCCACTTTAAATTACAGTATGTCACCTGAATGTAATGTAAAATACTTTTTTCAACCCAGATCTTTTCCTAAACCTAACCAAGTAGTTTCGGTGCCTAAACTACAACGAACTGCAACCATTTCACAGTGTTGCCCATGTGTTGGAAAAGCTTTCTGTGCTTTGTCCTACAACTGTGCGTCTGTATGAGATGCTGAGGGGCATAACACAACATCAGTATGACAGCCTGGGGATGAGAATGAGTTAGACTGGATCTAACAGCATCGCCAGGTCAAAATTTTAATTTGTGCAATGGTTGATTGGTTTATGACCAAATAACTTCAAAACTAATGACACTCCCATCATCCTCTGGTGAACTTGGCATTAAATCAATCACTGGATAGCATGCAGATGAGCGCAGCCTCACAGAGCCACGAGCATGGCTGTAAACTCTTATTTTAGATGGTTCCTACACTTTTCTCAGTGCATGCAGCATTGTATGAGCATTCTAAGTCATCCAGGCCACAGGGTAAATAAACACATCTTTGGATGAGACACAAGAAGACCAGACAATCATGAATGTTTTTTTGCTCTTGTGTAGCAGAGCTAGATTGTACCAAAAAATAATGCAGCTAACATTCACTCTCCTAAAGTGAATAAATGTCTGACAGCAGGAGAGAAATTATATAATGTTCTCCCCGTGTGCCACGCTGTGTTTTAACCACCTGTAACCATTGTCAGCAGATTCAATTTATTCATCTGCCTCCAAACAAACTGGCAGATCCATCCGCCGACGACGAAGACTGCCATGCCATGTATAATTTACAGTACATCTAGAACTTGTAAGTCAGAGTGGTTCAAGGCCTGGCAGATCGTGTCTAATGAATGTTCTGCCCATGGGATGTTGGGAGAGAGAAGCTCATGCAGGGAGAAAACAAAGATTTGAACACTGGAGGATGTTTGTTAGGGAAAAGTGAAAGTTAAACCAGGTGTAGACACACTGTAGTTTTTTTCACGCACGGTCAATTTTTGTGATTTTGGGCAATTTTGCTTCCGTGTCCTTGTCTTCTTTCAGACTAGAGGACAGAAAATCTCAACGAAAACACAACCAGGTTTTTATGGTAGGTCAGTTTTCTGTTCTGGAAATGTACGCAAATTATCTTATAATTAATTAGATTGTCAATTTGCATATAAACAAATACAATGTAGTAGAGTGCATACCTCTGCCAAGGCCCATCAGTCCCATTTAATTCAATCAAGCCTCATCCAGTATCAAACAAAACACTGAAATACACTAGATCTGGATTTCTGTCTAGATTCACAACAAATTGTACTCATAGCAACAGTCACCTGAATATGTCTGATTTTTTCTGTCAGAACCATGCATCAATCCCTGAGAATTTCACAAGAATGTCTCATAATGTTGAAAAAAGTGAGAAAATTATTCAGTTCATCCTGTTCGCACCAAAAGTTAATGGGGTCTATTCTGGGCTGAGACCCATCCTCTCGTTTAAGTTTTGTTGAAATCAGTTGAGTAGTTTTTGTGTAATCCTGCTGACAAACCAACCAACAAATGGACAGAGTTAATTTAAGTAATCAACTGGGCCAGTTTAATGGTGATATATATTAGTTAAAATCTTTCACCCTGTTTGCCATCTTTTATCTTCACATGAATGGAACTGGAAGGCCATTTTCTCAAAATGAGGTTAATTTTTTATCATACTCCAGAAATATTATATATTCTGAAGGTTTTTACAGAGGGGTTTGTTCCTTTATCATTCACACCCTGGTTTATTTAACATTTAATTCCTAAAATTATGGCATAATTGATTTGTTTATGGCTGTTTATGGAGGGGTAAAAAGAGATATCCAAAATTATCTAATTATCAGTCTGTACACTGTAAAATCTGACAAAGTGACTTTACTTAAGTAAGTAGACTAATAATTGTAAGATGTTTAAACTTTTTAGCTCATACAACTTAAATGTAATAGTCTACTAATTCTGAGGTAATCACTTTCCTAACTTTTTCAAAATAAAGTAAACTTTTAATATTTACAGTGTAAAAATCTTTAAATTATCTAATGATCGTTTCAACAAAATGAAACAATCGTTTTGAACCTGGCTTTGCCCAATGTTCAGATTTCTGTCCAGGAAATGTATGCAAATTAGCTTATATTTAATTAGATAATGCCTAATTTGAACATCAATATTTGAGAGAAGTAATACAATAAATAATCTGATTCATGTGTCTGTGTACTAAACACTGAATAACAGGTTGCATGCATTTGCTGAAACACAATGTTTTGTGATGTGCATTGTTTGCACTGACTTGAGACCTTCTTTGCCTTTATGGAACATTACTGCCACAAACTGTTGATATGTATAAGCCCCCCTGCTGCTCTATTGTACAGCACTGTACGTGGTCAAACATCCACTAAGCTGACAAGTTTAGAATTTCAGTGATAGACCCAAACGCTTTTTGTTTTTATTTCATCAGACATCCTTAATGATATCATATTAATGTTGTTTTCTTAATTTGCTCTCAGGGGGTCGATTTTGAACTTTTGTTCTTTTCCGGTAGCCAGCAACTCACTCAAGCCTATTCCCCCTACTGGGATACACTGTATATTCTGTCCACAAAACACAGGGAATAATGAAATAACAATAACAAGCTCACAGCTTTATTTCAGCACATATCGTCTATGCCAATAGACGAAAACTCATAGGGTGGGGAGGTATTTTTAGCATCACGCTTATCCTTTCCTCTCATCCTTCCTCCCCTGCATCTCTCACTCTCACACACAATGTCTTTGTCCCTGTCTTTTGCATTCATCTTATGCCATTTCCCCCCTCTCACTCAGGCTCTTTGCTTCTATCTCAGCTGGATATACCAGACGTCTCTTTAATTCGACACACTAATGTAATTCGCCTTCTCTATAATCATCCATTTTCCTGTTTTCATGCCCTCTCCCCGAACTTGAGACACGTCTCGTGGATTCTATTTCACAGCAGTACACCAGACTACATCAGTTTCCATTTCATTTATTCAGTATTTGTTTAGAAACCCCATGCTGGTCTGCTATGAATCAACATTGCTTAATAGAAGCTACTCTCGCTGACCAGGTTAAAGTAGATATAATTACGCATGGATCTGATAGGACAATTCAATATTAATGTTCTGAATCGAAATGAAAATGAATCGGAGTTCATGCAGCAAAAGTGTTTAGCCTTACAAGATTACCGAGGAGCATTCATCTTACAGGCACACAATCTAAGAACAGTGCGCTCACCCAGAACGTTCACTGCATCTGTAAGCACCCATTTAGTGAGGCTGCACAAAACAAGTCCTAGCTATCTCTAATGCCGGCTTTGAAACTGTGCTTTGTTTTTATTACAATGCAAAAAGCTGTTCTGCTGGCTGGCACACATTCTGTTTTTCAAATGTTGAAATTCCAGCTGTTCTTTTGTACCTAATTACTAAATAGTTTCATGTTGATTGGGGTTGTTGCTCATTCCTGCGTTGCCTGATCACTGTCCAGTTTTTATTCCATTAAAAGACATCTCATGGTGTTTTGTCTTCCTTTTTTTCCATAGAATAATTGCAGCTTGAATATTGTGACATATTCCTGGTAAAGGAACATTTCACACTCTAGCCTTTAACATCTGCTGTATTTAATAGTCTGCAGCTGCTTGAAGCATCTCAGTTTTGTATGCAAGTTGGATTGACTGTGGATGTGACTGATTGAAGTCATGCCCCAATGTGACCTCAAAAAAAAAAAAAAAAAAATTAATTTGCTTGAGTGTTGGACATTTCTGGAGAGGAAAGAGTAGAGATCAGAGAGGCAGAGCTCCCCTGTGACCACATTTGCACACATTAAAACTGAAATACACTTAAAAGTTTCAAAAAACGTTAACAACCAGATATTTCAGCTTTGATGCAATTTTGCTAAACGAATGAGACAAAAAGACTTCTCCAAGCGTCTCTAAAATTATGATGCATGCATGCTCGTTGACCCAAACCTGTTCAACAAAAGAGCAGAGAGATGGAAAAAGTACAAAAGTGGTTTTCTACAATGGTTTTATTTTAGTTTCAGATTATAATTCTTTATTCGCCCACATAGCAAAGTCACGTTCATCTGGCCCACATACCAGAGGGAATGACGGCACATCGGCGGTCTGCACCTGTTTTCCAGACCTGAGCCAGAATCAGGCCAAAGCATGGCCACATGTCAGCCAAGAGTGAACGGAATAATCCAGAACTGGCACAAGTCTGGGCCACAGTTCAGTTATATTCTTTAGCTGACAGGTAGATCACTGTTAGCGTCAATGAAATTTATATTCTTTTTTATATTTTCATAAACCATTTATTACACAACTGTTTATTGTAAAGTTGCAGCTGATGTTTATAATAGCGCACCAAAGTGACTGTAATTCAGGGACATGACTGTCTGCACAAAATTTCACCTAAATCCATAAATAGGTGTTATTTCAGTGTTCCCAGCATCTTGATACCTAAATGCTAAAAAATGCTGACATCATGGACACATCCCAAACAGTGTATGACTGAGCTTCAGTATAAAAGCATGCAGAATGCTCAATAACACTGCTAGATTTCATAGTGAGACAGGTCCACTTCCCCACTAACGCTTCCAGGCAGAGAGACCAGATAGCCCAGATGTTGCCAGTAGAGATCCCCGCTGAGATCAGACAAACTCTCTGAATTCACCAAGCAGGCACACTCAGTTGTAGCCCAACAGAACACGGGTAAGAAAAGCCAAACAACAAAGTTGTACACTTTACGCCTACGGGCCAGTAACACCTGAAGGGCAGAGAGTAACAACAGTGTGACTCTGCCGGACATCAAGCGAAGTGTGTAACGAACCGCTCAGATCAGTAAGTGAGAGAGACTCGGTAGCCAAGAAGTAAATCTTAACACAGCTACAGCATCAGCTCTCAGTAAGAACAACAACACAGCAGAGGCAGAGGAGGAACAAGTCAGGTCTTAGCAGCCTTACCCAGCACAGCCATTCAACAGAGGAGGGCTTTGACATCGGCCAGGCTATCACACACAAAACTAACTCTAAAGTGACTGACTCCAGCACAATACACATGAAACTACAGTAGCATCTGCTGGAACAAGATCGTAAAACTATTTACAACAGCTGGAGCAGGACATTGAGAGGAGCTCACAGTAGCATCTCATCAACGAGGTTTGCGAGTTAGAACTGGACAAAGATGAAAACATGGCGTCCTCTCCTGTCACATCACATGTACAGTACTGGGTACTATCCCACATAATGCATTACATGCGAACTGCTGAGGAAGTAGACCATGACAAAAAAAAGGGTTGCTACATCACAACGCAGCGCAGATCTCAGCCCAGACCAGGTATTTGCTCAGCTCGACCTTGCCTCGACAACACCTACTTAATGTACACAATTGGTTTCAACAGACAGGAAATGGCTGCACTGCAGAGTCTCCCAGTGTGCGCTCCACAACACCGCCTCACGGAGGAAGGAGAAATGGGAGCTTTGAACTACCCCTGGGGAATTGCTATGGATGCTGTATGTGGAGGTCAAGCAAAAAAAACTCCAGGAACTGCAACTCTTCATAGAACGATGAACTCAGTGCACAGCATCATGAATAGCAAGTCTGTTCTATATGTGGACGGATAAACACAGAAAACACAGCTTTTCAAAATTGGATCAACACATGGAGGCGGCCAGAAGAGACAAGAGAGTACAGACTAGAGATCAGTGAGGGATGTCATGCATGTGAGACTGGACCAGCCGTCCTTGAGCGGTGGGAGAGGTGGAGGGGGCATGGTGGAGGATATGCAATACCACTTACTGGCTACTTGAAGTGCTGTCTTGACATCTTTTTCTCACACTGTAAATCTTTGGTAATCTTCTCACACTACATGCCATGACCTTTACAATTCATGTGTGACCTCAGGGCCTCGCATGTCACAACAAGGTGTGAATGAGAAAACACTCCGAGGCTTAACAAGGACTCCTATATTGTAATAACTGAATCATATGGCGTTGACCAGCGTAGTTATTTAATGTATTAATTTTTATACTTGTTTCTGTGACCACCATCTACAGTTTCATGCAACCCCCTGGGGTATCAGATATTGTCATGTTGGTGTTGCTCCTAGAACATCATAATCAATGACCATCATTTCAACTTACAGAGCAGTGACACATCTGGATCAAGCCGCTTATTACGATGCATATTGACGTTTCTTGTGAGGCGGTGACCTCTGGTAGCCACAGTAATTATTACTGCAGTAAAAGAAGAGAAAGTCAGGTGAAGAAGCATAAAGAGCGAGGAGGTCGGTGTAGGAAGGAAGTTGGGGACGGATGGTCGGGTTAAGCGAGTGCAAGACTTTCACCAGGAACCAGAAGTAAATGGTGAGTTACTTCAACTTACGAACGTATTGAAGTCATGTCATGTACATAACTGTACTTACGTACATAATGTAGGTACATTCATAACTGAAATTGCATAAGTAACATAGTTATTTTAACTGAAAGGACGATGTTTTCCTAAACTTAACCAGGTAGTTTTCTTGCCTAAACCTGACCAAACAGCAAGTGTACAAAGAAGGTCTGGTCTGTTATGTCTGTCGCTAGCACACTGCAGCAATCGTGTCGAATTGGGAGTGACCTCTTCAGTCGTTTAGGTATGAGGACTAAAGACCTGGTTTTGGTTTACAATAGATGCTCTCACAATGTTAAACACGTGTTTGAAAGGATAACTTCTCCCATCTATGTATTTGTCTGAGTCGCTAAGCAATGACATTACATAAAAACGTGACGGTTCAGTTTCAGTGATGTCCCGGAGCAACAATAATAAAGATGTTCTAGAAGCAACACCAACACGGTGGTATCTGTTCGTGCCAAGCCCCCAAGGTTGACAACTCATCGTGGTTGGTATTTTAGCTCTGAAATACTTGAATCCCTGACTATCTGTACTTCATATTTCATTCTATTCTATCCTCAATGTTTACACAGCACTGACTGTCATAATTGAGACAGAACATTAGAGACATTTGACAGATATTGATCTTTAAATATAATACAAATTAGGTCAAATCTACACATAATCATAGCCTGAAAAACTAACATTTGCAGTGCTTATTCATGCAAAATATGTTGTTATGGTTGCATTTCCATGACAAAACATTTTAAATAGCAAACAAAAGCAGAAATGAATACTAGCCTTAAAGTCACCCAGGCAGGATCATTGCTGTGTCATTGTGTCTGTACTGTACACTTCATGGGTCACTGTAATGTGTACAGTGTTATGGCAGGCTATATGTAAACCAGCAATTCTTTCCCTCATTAATGTCAGTTACACCGCTACACAGCGAGCCTCCCAGTGCTCTGACAAAAAACCCAAACACGTTAAACTTGCCTCCACTTTGGCTGAAATGCAAAGTCATCTGGCATCACACTGCTCTGCCCAATTATTCTTGTACGAACACACATTCCTGGTATTTTTAGAGTTTTACTGTTTACCCTGCAATCGTTAACCCAGAGAGAGAAACGACTGCCGCCGTTCTAAATATACAGAGTGGTTAAATCCTCTCACGTGAAGTGCTGTGTGGTGATTAGGTGTGTGATAAGCCCTTAAACTCATGGATACCTCAAGGCCCTTTACAGTGGATGTGTTAAATGTATTTTTACATCTCAGTTAGCTGGTATAGCCGTCAAAGTTAAGAATATCTGTTATTTCATATGCAAGATATCTGTTGTTGTGGTTTTGTCTGTGCTCTTCTCACTTGCTAGAAAATGGTAATGTCACGTTCATCTGTGAATTTATTTTAATCAGAATCTTTCAATTAAATCTGATTAAACCACATCCAGACAGTGCTTGTGAAGCAGATGAGCTGATTTTTACAGTCTAACCTTTGATAGATAATATCTAACAATGTTTTTTTTTTTTCAATGTGATTGCTTTTTGATTAGTTTTTCACATTTCATGTCACTGAGAATGTTTTTGCATTTGTGTAAAACCACATTTTCAAGGACTTGAAACTGGACTTCGTGCGCTGTATTTCGTCTTCTCACCACAACAGGTGGTTCCACACCAAGTAGATCCTGGCAACTTTTTTTTTTTTTTTTTTTTATCACAGTGCTATTTATATGATGTGTGATATTGTGTTAGTGAGGACCTGCCCCGCTGAAATGTCCTTGAGCAAGACACAGCCAACTGAAAGGAGGCATTTCCATATGGAGATCAGTAACACGTCGCACATTACAAGTTATCACATCGGAAAGCTGATGGAGCAGCTGATGGAGAGCCGAAGAGGTGGAGTCTCCTGAGGAACCATCTGCTTGCGTCAACAGTTTAAATCCAGCTCATAGCCTGTCACACCTTTGTGCTTGGCTTCCTGTTCAACTATGCGATCTGAAAATTCAACCAAGACGTTAAGTGAGAAGTTAATGCTTCAACAATTCTGCTACCCGTCTCCTCTTACACCCTTGTAGAGATTTACTGCATGTGTAGAGCGGTGCTTGAGTGTCAAGAGCTGTATCTTATCCACGAGACTTTTGGCTAGAAGTCCCATTATGAGGTCGAGGGTTTGTGACTTCAATTTAAAGTCAAGTAATAGCTTAGGGCTAAAAGTTAATTTAGCAAGACGAGTGTGGCGATGCCCGATCTGATGAGGAGCACACAGTTCATCTAGAGATAGAAGCCAACATGCCGGTGGCTAGACGTCTTCAATTTACAGTTTTATGTTGAAAAGAAGTTGATGTAGTGCTTAGAAATGCCCCAAACATGTCTTGAAAACTTTATTTTTACTTATTTAAAACAATTATTTTATTTTGTTTTAACATATTAGAAGGTTAAACTAATGCAATACTCGAAGCTTTCATACAGCAGCAAACCAGACAAACTGTTGGTCGTACTACTGCTTCAACTATTTTCTTTAACTTATCATCGTGAAGTAAATTGTCATTGAACAGTGCCAGTAGAAAATCACACCATCTGTTATATGGATTGGTTCACCATTAACCTCAATATGCTATGTGGTCTGCCATCAGGCTTGATTTTTCCCGGGAACTACGGCACAAAAGGATGTGCGCCTGCTGCTGTGCAAACAAAACAGGAAGAGGCATTATTGTCCTCAGGACTGTGGAAACTCTTCTCTGCAAAAGAACAAGGACCCCGATGGAGGAGGCAAAGAGAGTGAGGAGGGAGAGGGATAGAAACCGAGGTCAAACAAGTTAAATGGTTATATGTGTTCGTGTTACCACCAGGACTTGAGACAGTTGAAAACTGGCAATCTCTGCATCAGTAAATAAAAAAAACCTGCCTACTTATTAATTCAACCATGTGTTTCACTGCCTTTTCATAGCACTGAGACCTGTGTTTATAGGTCAGATTGGGCTTGGGTTGTTCTTTTGCTCTGGACAGTAGCCAGGCTGCTAGTGGTAGCCATGGGGCTAACACTGTCTTTGCGACAGTCATACCATAGGGAAATGCTATGAGGAGGGAAAGTTTAAAGTCAGTACAAAGCCTTTTATGGCTCTAGAGGGAGCTGTGCAAAATCTGATACAGCTGATGTCACTTGAGTCGCTGCTGAGGAGTTTGAAAGTGAAAAAAATCTGGAGAGTTCGAAATACGTGAGCTTAGCAGACCTCTTTAGTCTGCTCATCATCTCCTCTTGAGCTGCTCACGGCTACAATAGCCACTGCTTGCATATCACACCAAAATCTCCGTCCAAACTGTCAGCAGCCGAGTTGCATTGTGGGTAATGTACGCACAAGATGCCGATTTTTCACACTTGTCCATCATGAGTCAGACATATGTACTCTGTCGATGATGTAAATGGTGTTTGCTGGATGAGGAAATGAGAAATCATAACACCTGCATGTGTCTCGGATACATTTTGTCAAAAGACTGGTTTAAGTTCACTTAGGTAATATTTTATTCATTTGATTTTTCAAAACTAGTTTTTTTATAATTAATTATTTTTTTTTAACGTCGGAGTACAAGAAGGGTTACAGTCGAACATAAAACACCCAAGATGAAATGAAAAAGAGGAGAAAACAAAGAGAATTTATAATCATCATTTATAGTTCATGGCCTTTTTTCTCATACTCATTCCAAGTACAGGTCTCTGGAAAGCAGAATTGACTGACAGAATGACAGAACAAACACAGAACAGTTGAAACGGAGACTTATTTGAGCTATTCTCCTCCGGTTTTTGCATCAGCCCAAGCACACATTGGACAATCTTATAATACCACTTGGAAACACGCACAGCAAGTTAATTTTTCTTAATCGTCGTCGTCATCCATCATCATCATCGTCATCACTCGTATTCTTCATTCTCACTCATGAAAGTCAGGATTGAGGAGGAAGGCAGTGATTCTACCAGTATCCTTGAAAGAGAGCCACACAAGTTGTCATGCCACGTTATCAACGCCTTGTGCAGTTTTTGGGTACGGTTAGGCTACTACTGGTCCGGGATCATGTATCTCAGGTTGGCATTTGTATAAAAACTATATAGGAACACATGTAAAAACAGGGGAGAATCAAATTATTATCCAACTGAAAAAAAATGCAGATGTTTTCATAAAATCGTCTATGTCTAGCAACACTTAATAACACTTATGTCTTCTTTTTGTCCTTTTTTTTTTTTAGTTTTATTCCAAAATGGTTGAGTAGCAGTTATAGTTTGCATCATCTATACAACAGGCTATAAAACACCACTTTGTCACAGTCCAGAAAGCACATATAGATGTGGTTGTACTGTATATCAACATATGTACTGTAATAAGATAATTTTGCGTGCATGGCTCCCGATTGATCACCTTTGAGACGTCCCCATGATTCTGAGGAAAACTCTCTCCTTTGAGTTCACACGATGTGAAAACGAAGGCCTCCAGATTTCTTACTGGCACAATGGACATATTCTTCTTTTAAAACAGTCTTTCAAGAGAAACTGCCATCCATTCTCATCTTCGCACTGCGGCAGCTCAGTCAGCCAGGTATTAGTCTTTGCCGGCCATCACCGCCTCTTCAGTGTGTACTTTGGCTGATATCCTCAGACATCCATCAGGGATTTTTTTCCTCTCTGAATACTCTCTGTCACCTGATTTTTTTCTCTCCATCCGCGGTAAATGTTTGGCGTATTTATGTATGTATTTATTTATGCATTGTGTCATTTTCCTGTAGAAAAAGTCTCAACAACACAAACACAGGCAATGTAAATGAAAAGTCAGTAATGTCCCTTTGCAAAGTGCATCTGTGCTCCTCTGTTTGCCAGAAACAAGGGAGTTCAATCACATTATCCTGGCCAAGGAAACAAGTCACAGATGGGTTAATGTTGTTTGGTTGACATGTTAGATATGTGTTCAGTTCATTGTCAAATGGTTGCCAGAGACATTTTTCCATCAGTCTCCTTCTGGACAGTAAATCTTCTCTAAAGAAAGTTATTATTTCATTTTTCATATTTACTTTTCAGAGCATTGTCTTGTAGGAAAAAATGACTAAATAATGTTCATCTTTGTTATTATACTGTACACATGTTGATGTCCTGATTTGTCTTTTCCAGAAATGTTTAAGTTGGTCCAGCAAAGACCAAAGCTTTCACAATCACACGTAATACTCCTTGTCCTTGTTCTTCTTGTTCTTGCTTGAGGTTTTCGCGGTGTTCACTGGCTTCTCTTTAACGACGGTGCCGTTGGACTGCGCCGAGTTGCTGATGTAGTTGCGACTCTCGTCCACGTGGTACGAACCTTCGTCCCTGTTCCGGTATTTGTACATAGCGTAGAGCAGGATGAGAATACACAGCGCCGCCGCTGCCACAATGCCAACCACCATCCCCGTCGTGCTGCTGGACTCCCGGAAGACCTCCGCGCCTGGGTCGCCCTTCGTTCCAGCGCCAGTGGGATTGGCTGAAAGGGAGACGGAGATACGATTACCACAAATGGACCAAGCTTGCCGTCATTTCCATTTTATCATTATTACTATGACTGGATTTATGGTGGTGAATAAATGCATTTCTTCTCTGCACATTTGGATCGATATTACAGTTTAATGTTGATGGCTCAAGGTTGCTGAAGCTGAAAGTAGATGTTGGCTGATAGGATTGGCTTTCATGCAGTTACTGTTCACAGTGAAGAGACAACAGTGTCATATCATTATGATGCTAAATAGCATGGCATGCAATGGCAAGGATGAGGAGGTCCCAGTTTAATTATTTCTGCCAAAACTAGAAAGATTAGTACAAAAGGAGAATCTGAATATTAAAGCCTTTAACAATCCAATTGGTATGCAAGCTGAAACTGTCAAATATTACCCCCACGGTTAAATGGGACACAAATGCCTCCATGTGGATTTTCTTATAAAACTCTTAAAGACTATATTTTACATCCTTTGACAGTCACAGAATCCAACAATTAGCCTAGAAATTATATTGAAATGCCACACAGTCATTCCTGGATCACCCCCAAGAAACCAAAGTATCTATTAGGGCCTTCAATAAATGTAGGAGCTGGACATTTTTGTAGACTTGGCCTAAAGTACATGCCATTTTACCTGTCTAATCTACCGGCTATCAGCATTTTAATTCCTGCAGAACATTACTCCGATGACATCCACTGAACTGTAATCGTTCATATATGGGAGGATGGAGAAGGTGAGACGCTGTAGGATAAAGAGATTTTCTCACTTCAGAGGCGAAGCTGACAGGAAGACTGATGTCCTTATGATTCATTAACAAGCAGTTAAAAGCTCTTAACATGTCTTACACCACCGTCATGAATGAACAAAGCACATTTCCAACGTTTACTACATATACAAGCAGCATGACTGTATCACAGACTGCGAAAATAAATCTTTCAGAGGGAAACAATTCTTCAATTGACTCAGCAGATTTTGCCAAAGGCTGTCCCCACTTCTGTTCTGAGATGGTGCCATTCAACAGAGCATATTCTGAAAACACGTCAGCCCCCTGATATTTTTCAGTTCTCCTGGCACATCTCGCTCTCTGTGTGTTTTTGCAGCAGTCATCATTTCTGCTTAAGCCCTCTTTGTTGCATTTGTGAAATCCAAACACTCAACACTAACATTTGGAAATGAAAGCACTCTGGTTCCACTGGATTGGGGCAAAAAAAAAAAAAAAAAAAAAAGTATTAAGGATTTACAGCGGGGTTCAGATCATGGTTGTGTTGATGTGAAGATGTTACGCTTCGATTAACATTTACACTGGGCAGACAGTGTACAGACAGTAACAACAGCGACATAAATAGCTGTCTTGACATGCAGGTCTGAATCATTTCCACTGTGTTGACTGGACGGTTATGTTAAAGGTATCTGGCGAGCTTTGCACTATTCAACTTTGTCCTTGGCCACAGAGTGCTGAAGCACTCTTATGAAGAGATGCGCTGAATATACAATGCAGTGAAAATCCTGTACTCTGAAGCAATACACATGCCACTTTCTAACTCAGTGTAAATGACATTTCGTATGGTCTTAACACTTGGAGAATTCATTTTTCATGTTCAACTCAAAGGTATTGACTTAAGGCTTTTTTATTATTTGTCCCTTTTGATATACAGAGTGTCTTGCGTCTTGGTGAAAATCGTCACACAGCAGTTATCTGTTTTTTTTTACACCTGTCTCCAGGTAATGTAGTATAGAAGTTAAGAGTTTTTTTTTTTTCTTGACTTTGATCACTTTCTACTTTCAGTTTTCAGTTTGGTTTTAGCAACAAAAAAGCTACTTGGTTAGGTTCAGGAAACAGTCATGGTTAGTGTGCAAATACCATTGTTGGCTATGGACACCTGGGTGCTAATTGTATCTGCATGAAATACATTATATTATTTGAAGGTGAAAAATGCTGATAGAAGCCCTACACACGGAAAAATGGTGACAATGTTAGCATGGTAAAGGTTTGTCTTAATGAGCAGTCCAGTTTGCTGTGCTGGTACCATGAAATGCGTTACTATTAAAGTGTGTGTTGCATGGTGAAATTGTGTTTTGCACTGAAAACTTTTGTTACTCTTTATGTAGTTTGTAGCTGAAGGTTAAGTTTGTCTACCTGTGGCACTCTATTATAGATTCATGTTTAGTCTGACATTTAAACAACCTTAGAAATTGTGGTGAACCGTTGTTGAAATTCTGTCAGGAAATTAAATTAACTTTTCTTTTTCCATTTTTAACTCTGAGTGTGTTCACAGTGTTGTCATGCAGCTGCAGTACCATGTATTTTCTACAGCATTAAAGCTTTTGTGAAGAGTTAGATCAGCTATACTGTACTCCCCAGCTTTAAGACTACCAACACTCGGTATGTATTGAAATTTAGGGTTTATAAGCTTAACAGAACCTAATTGTATGAACACTGATAGTATCTACAATATTAATTTGTCATATTGAATATTCATGTGAGCAGCAGTTATCAAAATAATTTGACTTGACATTTACAACATCTTCATGTGATGATAAAATGGCTATTTGATATCTATTGAAATTAATCTGACTTGTGCCGTCCCTCATGTCCCATTTTGCTGTCCCACTTTCCTCTCTACTTTTTTTTTTCTTTTTTTTTAGAGCATTTTGGTTTTAGGAAATAATTGCATTCTTCAGCTTTGATATTGAACCAGCTTTAAAAAGAAAAATTCACTCTTAAACAAAGACTACGACATTGTGTCTTCATTATTTCCAACCTTTGATCTTGGCCAGTCAAAGTAACATTTCCACATGAGTAACCCTCTTTCTAAGCTTGAACTCAGTATCCACAGTAGAGAGCAACTCTCTCTTCTGTCTGACATCAAAAGGAAAAGACATGGAAAACAAAATTTTGCTGCTATTGAAGTTCATCATAACCAGCTTGTCTCATCTTATCAAATCCTTATTTTATGACAGACTAACTTCTCTGAGCATGAGCAAAGAGGGCAGTTCTGGTTCTCAAAAAAAAAGAGGTTGTTTCTCCCTTATCTGTTTTTGCAGCACATCCCATCTGACTTTTGTGGCTATGTCTCAAACAAGCACCAAATAAAACCCTTTTTCAGTGAGGGTGCACGTGTCCTTCAGATCAAACTGAATATTTTTTCCTATTCAATATGAATCACAAATACATATACCATTCTGCAAACCATGCTAATTTCTTTTAGATTGGTGGATACATTTTCCACCAAACATGTTTTACATAATGTTACAAAATCCTTGAAACTTTCTTAAATGGACCGAATCTATCCCAGTGGGCACCAATACTACTTTGGATTTTGTCAATGTTACATTATGCTTGCTTGTAGATGCAGTATGGCCAGTCTGCACTGCTTTTTAAAGATAATGCCTCTTTGACATAATTCCTCTTTTAATGCAGACTTGATCTTCATGTGATGGATGTGACAACTTCAGTTTCAAGAATCTACCACTTGAAATGAATGGAAACCAATGCCTGTCTTGAATGGTAGGATGTATTTCCAGTAAAATGAATGAGACAAGGTATTCAGGAGCTGGGGCCTTAAAGAGACAGGAGCTAAAACAGAGTGTTTCAGACAGAGGTACAGACTGCTGCAGCACTGGACAGTATGAGAAAACTGATGTGTTTTTTTGAGCACTAAAACATGTAAACCCAGTCTAGTAGTAAACCAAAATAACATTATGAACCTGAAAAAGAGCATAAGACGTCTCCTTTAAATTTACATGACTAAGAGTTAAGGAGCTAAAACCGACCAACAACCAATTTGCATACCATACACATCCTCCCTTATTGGAGTATACTTCATGTCTATTTTACAATAATGATCCTAACTGTTATTATCCAGTGTTTGCACAACAATGAACTTGAAATGTTCACTAACACAGGGAGAATGCTACACTTTCGGGAATCGTTTCCACCAGTGAATAGGGAGGTGATTGCACATCAGCGTGCCCACTTCATATTCTGAATGCTGTCCAGGTTATAATACAGCGCTCCTTATGTCTCTGATAGCCCTCTTCACTGTTTTTCTCTCTCTCGTGTCTCACTCAGTGTTGATAGCTTTAGAGATAAAGTACTTTTTTGATTGCTTTCATTTCTCTTCTTGAGTGACAGCTTAATTTTCAGACAAGCATTGCTTTGAACGCTGTTATACTAGCTAATGACCCACACAGCTTGCACACGCAGGTAGATCTTGTTCATGCCAGACTAAAGGGCATGGAAAAGTGTAAACTGTAAAGGGCAAAAGTTCTCCGGGCTGTCAAGAGAGGAGATGCCGCTGCCATTCATTGACATGTTTTCCACCATGGTTAGACTGATCAGCGGCCCAAGTATGCTTCCAATGCCAGCAGACATTCAAGGACAAGCGGAGAGTACCACTGGGGGATTGAGTGTGACTGAGCGTTGCAACAGATTAGCTCTGCTTGTGACAAGCCCACTTATCCTTGCAGACAGGTGTGAAGAATGGTCTCGCCTTGTGGGCAAAAGCCACTGGTTGACATGGCTCTTCCCCAGCAAGCTATTGTGTGGGCATTATTGGTGAGTTACTTTCATATTCGCTATCTATCCTTTGTTCGGGGTCAAAGAGTTGAAAGTGTAGATAACATAGCAGGTTGATGGAGTAGAGAGCTCTCGATGAGGCACTCGAGGGTTTTATATGGGACCTCGGTCGGCTCCTAGAGCAAGGTGAGCTCGAGAGGCAAGCGGCCGCAGTCTGCTATATCAGGATTGAGTCATGTGGTAACAGAATCATGGTGCGTTCTTCCTCCTTCTGTGATCTAACACCTCCTGCTCTAGGCTTTGTTATTTCCTCTCTCCTGGATCTGTTGATTGGCTCCCCACAGGCTGCAGAGACTTTGTCATTGAGAAACCCTCGTTCAACTGACCACAATCCTTCCTTCATTACTGTAAAAAGTGAGAAAAGAAGGTTCCTTGTTCCAGTTATTCAGTTTTGCATTCACACAGGAAGATTTTTGGGCCCAAATTCTAATCTTTTCCTGCAAAATCCAACTCAATATCTTAACAAGGAAAGCTGAGTAGTGACCACTACTTAAAGGATTAACACCTCATTTAGAGCAGTGCTGACACAGCCATGTTTTGTCCAAAAAGATTAGCATTCATTACAGCTCATTAGCTTGCATTTAGTCTCTGCAGTGTCTATCAAACAGCCACCTGATGGCGTGCAGGGATCTAGCCTAGTCCCTTAGATTACCTGATACACCTGATGATGCGGCTCATTTGTTTTTCGTGAGCTAACCCTGCCCTGCTCTCCCTCAAGTTGGGTTCAGGCAAAGTAATGTGGCAGACACAAGGCCTTCAAGAGAGGCCCATAAGACCTGAGTCAAAATGCATCTGCCTGTCTGTTCATTAGCACTCCATCACCTCAGAATGAAGGCACATAAACTGAGAAAGAAATAGCGCCTGAAACAAGTGTTTAAAATGATGGCTGCTCTTATACGCTCTACTCGAGCGTACCCAAGGGTAAAATTAGACATGGGGAAAATGACCTTAAAGTGGCGCCTAGCTTCATGGCAGCACAGCGGGGGTGCACTTGTGAAGCGATAGAGGTAAACTCAGGGGGGTTAACTTTTGAAGGATTGCAGTTGTGTAAAAGCTGCCAGAATAACTTTCTCCTCTACGTCTCATCCCGGAGCGAGACTTAAATTACAGTATCACATCCAGACCATCATAAAGTCCTTGCGGTTTTATTCACAAGGACATCAGTTAATGTTTCAGCCATTTAGTCACAAATCATTTGCTTTTACCAAGACTTTGCCGAGATGCACACGGAAAAACCGTAAACAAAGAAGCATAGATGATCTTATATGTGACCCTGATCCATAAATGTTAGTGAAGAAAATGAAATAGCCTGGCCAGGGAATTGCATTTGCCATACAGAGAGGCACTGAAGGGTGCAATGACATCAACAGCGAGATTGGTCTGGCTCCAATGTGCTGGTTTATTTGACAGCACATTTCCTCTTAATTCTACCTGGATTCTTCAGTATGGATACATGAGCTCGCCTCTCGGAGATATTAGCATCGCTGCAATGGAACTTGTCATTTAGACGCCTGTGATATGCCTGATGTGATTCCCCTTCTTTTTGCCTGACTCCTTTCTGCAACGTGCTCTCAAGGAGAAGAATGGGATCAGAGATTCCACACTGTCAGGCGGGATTTGAATAAATGGTCCTCTTCAAAGACTATTTTTCCTCATTTGTCTCCGGCGAGAGGGTTCATTTGTTTGGTAATTTGTAGCAGGGTGAGCAGGTTGACGGGGGCCACGGATGACGGAAAACAGGGAGAGTGTCGAGGCGAGGGGTTTGCTTCAGGTGCGTGCGAGGCTTGTTGAGAGGTAATGGAGCAACCAGGACTACTTAGGATATATTGGATGGACAGACTGGGCTTGACCTTTCATTAACTGGTGGTGGTAATGGGTCGAGAAGAGTTTTGTAGAGCACACATGGACAATGGTTTTCCGTAAATGGGTGCACTATGGCACAGTTGGGTTTATAGCAGACAAAAATAAGCCCAAGAATGAAGTTATTGTTAGTAAGAAGGTAATGAAAGGAGATTTTATGTGAAAGCTGGCTCTCTGCAACCTGCAAACATCAGCAGTGCATCATGCTTCATTGAGAGCTCGAGGAGGTGTCGCTGTGGGATGCCTTCAGAGCGACCCAGGCTTAGTTGGCATGCTCACTGACACATTGCTGTTATTCAGCCAGATTAATGTTATACCATCTTCTTACTTCACATATCCAGCCATAATCACAAGCTGTCAGAGCCGTCATATAGTTGGGGATCAGTGTGCAGACAGGTCACTGTATCAACTGCAGCAGAGCCAAAACACTTATTAAATCCCTCTTCCCTCTTTAATTATCAGCATGTCCTCGAGAAGTGATTCAAGCCATCCTGTACTTGTGACATGCTGGCAGGATGCCTGATGACAGCGTGCATGTGTGAGTCTGAAGTGGCTCCGCTCCTGCTGATGGTGGACGATGAACAGAGAGCTCAGCGACCATGAAATGAGGTCGAACTGAGAATTATTGAAAGGTGTTTGATTTAGCCCAATAACAAGTCTGGGGGCAGTTCAAGCCTTCGCCCAGAGGGGTTCCTCGAGAAGAGGCGAGAGGAAACAGGAGGTCTGAACAGCACAAGTCTGGAGTTCATTTCCTGATTTGCATCCGAAAGAGTCAGGCGACATGTCCTCAGGGTCCATATTTGTGACATACATAGTTGTCCGACAGCCACACATAAGCTCCCCATTGCATTGAGAAGATTGCGCAAAAGCTAAATGATCTTCTGCTGCAAGTAGATGATCAGATCTAATCTGGAGACTCACACTGTTACTGAAACATTTAGACACAAACTGTTCTGCGAATTGAGACTACAAAGTGTGAAGGCACTCTTCTTGTTAGTTTTCCAGTTATCTCTTCATGTGTAATGAAAATAAAAAAAAAATCAAAAATCAAACAAATGGGTGAAAGAAATAGTGATCACTGATGTTTTCGATGCTCATTGTACAAGAAATGTAACTGGTTTTAGGCCGTTTATGGCCGTTATATAATAAATATTCTACTTTCTGTCTGCACTGATCAGACGTCTTTTATACTTTTGCTAGATGGAGAAGTCAATAAAGCAAAATAAGGCATTTTAGGAAGCATTCTGCTGATTGGTCATCTGTGAATTGCTGGGTTATATTTCCAGGCCCAGACTTACTTATATTATTACCATAACTGACCTCTGGCTGAGATTCTTTTCTTTTCTCGGGAATGCAAAGTCTTTCATGCCCTACTTAAACTCATAAACAGACACATTGTGTTAGCATCAATGTCAGCACACCCAGGAGATGTGCGGTAGAAAAATAAAAATAATTGAAAAATATAAATATGGTGGGATCAGTAAAGAGAAAGACTGACAGTGGGTGTGAAATCCTGTTTTCTCTCAGAACACACTTCATTTAAAATAGAATGTAGAGAGAAGACTTGGACGCCATAATCCTCGCTGAAAGAGCGCAGGAAAAACAAAAATGGCAAAATTCCATAAGACTTGTCTGCGTAAATTGACAAAGTATGCAATAATAACAGCCATGTGTTTCGCTAAAGAGCGTGCACTACACTTGAAGGTCATTAGTGTCGTTTGATGAGCATGAGCTCTGATCACATTCAGCGGGCATCCGGTCTTCAAAAGGGTTTTTCATTTGTTAAACCGTCTCCGCGAGCAGCAGCCTGTTGGCATGCAAGGTGCACGTCAGTGTGTTCAGCAAAGGAAGGGATGAACACACACAGAGTTCCAGCTGGGTATGATTGAATAACCTATTAAATGTGGGCAGTGACCTCTTAAGCCAGCACTGTGCTCTTAATGTTTCATTAATCTCACAGCTACTTTTAAAACAATAATTTACTCTAATTTTTTTTTCCTCCTGGCTGGGTGCATTCCAGTCATTGCCATCGGGTTAAAGAGAGTATTCATTTGCCACTTGATTTATTGGTTTACTCTATGTATTGTTTCTCCACCCATAAATTAAATCTATTAAAACAAATGTCAAACACATTAGTAGCTGCTAATGTCACTGCAGAATGCTTGAGGATAGAAAAAGATGAGGTAGCGCAGAGAGAGGAGGAAACTCGATATGATTAACCTTAACCTGCCTATGGGCTATCTACAGTGAAGGGCTACTGGAGCCGAGAATAAAAGCACTGAGGGATTATTTGTGAAATGTAGAAAAGTGCATATGCAGAAGATCTCACTGAGGCTGCTGCTGTGTACTTGCATTTGACAAGGAGCCCATTTTGCTTGACTGCATGTAAGGATAATGATGGTGGGAAAGGTAAAGTGCAAACATTTCTAAGATAAACATCCGACTGATGTAGCCAGTGTTATATTAGGATGCATCAGTCTACTTCTGTGCACGCCGCTCAAAGAAAAATAACATCTGGGGCTGGGATCAGGCAAGTCTGACTTCAGAGCAGAAACATTGTGTAATCGGAAATCAAGAGCAAGAAAGTCTTTCTCGTGCCTTACTTCATCATTTTCTCAGCGTGATACCCAGTCGGCTGGTTCTACAGTAACAATTAAAGGAGTGTAATTTTAACGTGGAACACAATTAACAACAATAACATCAGTTACAATAAAAACTGTTCACATGTGCTCCCTTGGTCACCACGCTGCCCATTTCCTTCAGTATATCAGCAGTGAATAAAACAGTATTATCTCATTTATTCAATGTGGCCGAGAGTTAGATGAAAGATTAATACCACTTTCATATCTGTATGTTACATATGAAGCTACAACAAGCTGCCAGTGAGCCCAGATTAGCACAAAGAGAACTATTGCTTTTACTATTGCTTCTGTTTTTGTGCTGAACACGAAAACAAGATAAAGCGTGCTAGTAAGTGAGCGTTACAGGTGCTTATAGGTGGATTTTGTATTGGTTGGACGGAGCAAAGCTAGCTGTTTCCCCATTTCCGCTCTTTGCGCTAACAATAGCTAACTGGCTGCTCTTGATTGCTTCAAACAGACACTAGAAAGGCCTGAATCTTCTCAAGTAACTCTCGAAAAGAAAGCGATGAAGTGTATTTCTCAAAATGTGGAACTGTTCTTAAAACAGAATATTAATATGCTTTATATTCAAATGGATTTCTTACAATACAGTAGGCTATCGCAGGCTAATACACTTGGAGCCAAGGTGGACTGACAGTATTACTGTGCGACGAAAAGAACAAGACATATGACAATAAACCCATTACATAATTAAAATTAACATTATATATTTGCTGTTCATCTTTTTTGGTGCCTAGAATATGACTAGTTTGAACAAATATAGACAAGTAGCAGAAAAAAGCACGAACGCTTAGGAGAAAAAAACAAACAACAAACAAATGATGAACAAAGGCAGGATGCAGGATGTAACCTTGGATATGGGTCGCCGTGCAGCAGCTGCCCTCCATCAACGGCCTGCATGACGCCAGTGAAATGAAGCAGGTAGGCGAGAGACATCAGTTCCATCTGACCCCATGCAGCTCGCCAACAACCTGTTCCATTAACTCTCACCGTAATAACTGAGGTTGGTGCTTGACAATCAGCACAAGCCGCCATCTCAATAGGCTATTTTCACGCAACCGTAGCCCACATCTAAATCTTTTCTAGATGATTGGCCATCACTTCATCATGGCCTTTGGAGGAACGATTTCATTTTTCTGGGGAAATGCACGACTCTTTTGAGCTAAATCTCAGCATTTATGCAATATTTCTGTGAGGTGAGATCAGATGGAGGCACTTGGCGCACTTTATTTTGCTGAGCAATTTTTCCAATAGGCATCACACAGATAGACGCATTAATGTGTGCCTGTAATCGTAGTCGCAGTCATATGCAGCTGTCAGAGCCCTGCTGCTGAGTATATGCACACTCCCCGAACCAGCCTCCTATTACAGATCAGATGTGTTGCAGCATCATGGGCCTGTGTATTCCTCAGTGGTTTTCTGGACCAGGGGGCTGGGGGGCTGGGGTGGGGGGATTCAATTTGCTGCAGTATGATCTAATCTGAGTCCTGCCGGGTGATAAGCTCTGCTGGTACAGCTGGCTTTTCCATGGTTTCCGGAGGTAAGAGAAATAAAGCATGGCAATAAGTAAGTTTAGCCGATTGATGTCACTCAACGGCTGATAGGGATTGTTGTGGGACGAGACTCCAGTGATACACAGGATGATCTAGAGCTGACCTTGGGCCACAGACAGCTCAGATGATAGTCTGTTTCAAAGCCCACCTCATGGGATCACTTATGCACCAACATTATCCTACTGCATACATGTGTTGTGAGGCCTGAGCGCTACTTTGAGAGGAAGATATCATACGCATTGTCTGTCTGCCCTCTGCTTTTGAGTTGAACAGACTGTCAAGGTGTTGCTGGAGACATGATATATTGTTGGTGTCATTAAAGGGAGTCGACTGAACAGTAATATGAGAAAGTAGTCCTTTATCAGCGACAGTGGATCCAGTTCTTTATCCACAGCAAACAGTGTCTGAGATGCGGCGAGTGCTTGGCAGAGCGTGTGAATCGTTCTGAATGTAGATATTAATCAGGATACGGTGTTAGACAGCTGCCACCCTGGGAGCCCGCAGCTCTGGTGTCAAATCCCCTTCAGTGATCACAGAAGGAGAGGGATACTCTGCTCTGGGAGTGTGCGTCCCTGAGCATCACACAGTTCGCGACTGATGTTTTGGCAGATGCCCTTGTCAAAAAATATCATAATGCAAGCTGCTGGTGTGAATCAGTATGCAGAACGATCTCCTGTGTATGGTATTTGACAGAGGTAGCAGACGAACATTATAAGTACCTATTGTGATGCTGCCCAATGGGAATATCAGTCTAATGTGCAGTACGAGTCTTATAAGAAGAGAGTAACTGTGGGAAGGGCTAATCGTGGCAGTGGAAGACCAGAGGAACAGGAAGAGAGGCAGACTAGAAAGTTGATAGTCTTGGCTGTGGGGCAGACATTAATTTAGTGGAGGTTTTATGACCACATACTGATCGATAGCACATCTAGATGGAGTGGGGGGCCTTGGGTCTGGACTTAATTGTTCTCTGTGCTTCTCATCACTTCGGATTGCATTTGAAAATCCTTCCATTCATAGGCGGGAGCGAAGGGTTAGACTTAATTGCCTTCCATGTGTGGCAAGTTAAGAGATTAAAAGTTTGGCGGGGACGCAGGGAACCAACACATTTACAATCCCAATTTGTCAAAGTACTGCTGATAAAAACTGAGGTGCTTTCAAACACTGCGGAGAAAAAACTGATTGTTTTTGTTTTAAATTTATCAAGGGCTCTCGAACACACAGTTACAACTATAACGTGTTTATCTGTTTTACAAAGGACACCTGATATTTGCAGATGAATAGTACATGAGTTACAACAGGATGAACTCCTGCCGCTCGCTGTAGAATTTAATTAACAACAGTGGGGACCCTCTACACACAGAAAAAGTTTGTTAAAAAAAAAATCAGCTTTCACACGGTCCTTTGTGGGTTTACCCTCCTTGATTTCATGTGTTGGAGTCGTGTGGGTCTGATAATTACAACTGTGCGTCGTTCTGTATTTTGGAGAACTTCCCTGTTAGCAAATGCCACGAGCTGATGAAGACGATAAAGGTGCAAAATTAAAACACAGTCATAACAGCTGTTCAGCTAACACATACGAAACATCTGAAGCAGTGTGGAGTTTTAGCAAAGCATTGCAATTCTCAGAGACAGATGAAAAAAATACTGGTGTTAGAGGAGTTAAATCTTGATGGATGGAAGCCAAAGAACAACAGTTCTCAAGTTTTTCGATCCACGAAAAGTGCAATATGCAAGAATTGACCACCTTTTGAACTTATACTCCAAATAAACAGGGGCAGTGTATCATCACCAGAGTAGCAAACTGCTACCAAGTGTATTATGTCTATGACTGTAGCTACAGTAAGCTGGCTAAGTTAGCCATGCAGCTAGCTGGAGCTACTGTTGATGAAAACTTAGCCTAGCTGACCTTAAATCAGATTGTCCTTTTAGCCTGAGGCTATCCGGATACTGCTAGTTCCCTAAACTGCTTACATTTAAAAGACCATGAACACTAAGGTCATAAATGAATGTAAATAAAAAGTTATAGCCTTTTATAAGTTTGACTGCATTTATATTTTATCTTCCTGTACCAGTAAAACCACACTCTGTGGCAGAATGGAAGCTTCCCAGACAGACCTAATGGACAGTCGCCAGCTTGCTTTATCACGCAGTCGGCGGTAGCAACTGCAGCCTGCAAGAGCAACTCTGCCTGTGAGAAGTGTTCAAGCTCTAACTAAAACTCCAATCTGCTCATTTAAACAGTGTGTGTGAGCCTAGAGTGTCTTGGTGGGGGTGGACTATGACACACAGAGACACACTGACACACCCAGAGAGAAGTAGAATAAAAAAGAGATGACTAACCTAACCCACCTGAGCTCGGCTCACAGGGATCAATGTCCTCGTCGTCGCTCGGACACTCGGCTGATGCCACCAGCAGGTCGTCTGTTGTCTGGAAAGAGAGAGGCACACAGTAGAGTGGTGAGTGCCTGAAATACTTAGCTGCATCAATGGGGTAAGATGGCTCTGGCTCAGAACTACCAACAGTGGTGTTTCCAGGGGGTTAGGTTAAGGAGAGCAGGACAGATGAGACTTGAATCCAGACAGCTACACTGCAGGATTTATCTGTCAACACGGTCGCACGCTGCCTGGCACAGTAGCAGCTGCTGCACTGCTTTCCAGGCACCACTAACCTTACCGAAATGAGATCTGATTATTGAGGAGCTGTAGAGGCTGAAGTTCACGGCACAATCGTCAACAATGCTCAATTTGTGCTTCAATGTGTGGCTTTGCATAGCCCTTTAAAGGATCGTTAAGAGCCATCACCAAACACCTCTGACATTTAGAGGACAACCGACCATGAAAGCTTAAAAAAAAAAAACAGATTGGAAAAGAAAGGGCAGAGCAGCGGAGGTTTAAATCAATATGTTTTCTTATTTCTTTCAATGTGATTCAGTGTCTCTTTTACAAAATACAGTACGCATCCAGGATAACCCAAAACCACGCCATATATATAGAGAGGTGCTTCGTTATTCTGCTGCCACATCTACTCGAATACCAAATCCATTCCAGACTGTTTTTCAATGCACTTCCTCACCTGCCAAACACGATACATTTTACCCTCTTGGAAATAGGAAAGGGCAAACAAAAGAGCAGAAAAAAAGTACACTGTAAAACATTATACTGCAATGTTCTTTTATAGCCTTGCTCCAGGCCATTTGATCAGCTCTGCGTTAAAGGTCATTTCATTTAAGCATGGCGGCCTCTTCAGATTTTTCGGTTTCGGAGCGCTGCTAAGCAGAATAACCTTCTGCTATATATTTAGCCTTGCACCTCTACTTATCCTTTTTGTGATAATATTTCCCGATCTTCAAGTGCATGCTTAACGATATATATTGTACAGAATTTTTCATACTCGTGTGTGTGTGTGTGTGTGTGTGTGTGACAGTCACAAAATGTAATAAAGAAAAAGGGGTAAGAAATGCATTAGGTCTCAAAAATGAAGATGGACCTGCTGTTTTATTCAATTTGCTCTATTATTTCTCTGATGTTTGACGGTGCATCACAATATATCTCCAAGTTGGATTAGTATTGACTCATCTTAAGGAAATTAAAGGTGATGTCATTTTGCTTAACATCCATTTGGCTGCATATAATGTGATTTTATTGTGACTGTAACATCATTTTGACATTCTGAACACGGACCAACATCATCTTTACATAATAGACCTGGAAATGATAGATCAAAGCCATTAAGGGAGTTGTGGTGGAGGGCTGTTTTTGGTACATCTGTGCCGGGTGAGGCCCGGGGAAGCCGTCCAAATGTAAATTTAATTTGCTGTGCATGAGGCTGATATACAGTGTCGGCCATCCAGATGGCAAAACCGCCGGATCCTGGAGTGCCACATCCATCACTTCAGCCTTGTGATTTGTTTTTCCTGGCGGGAGATCTTGACACTCTGCACTCACTGGCAGAGGTGCGGGAATCAAGGAATCAATACTCCCTCTCTCTTCTTCCCACCTTTCCACTCTCTTTCTCTCTCTCTCTACCTCGCACATCCCTCTTCTCCCCTCCCTCTCCTTTCAACTCTGTCCTCCAGATTTATTTGCAAGCTGAGAAGAGGAAGCAATGTGATGTGGGTGTAGTAGATGTAGGTTAACTCCCCGTAGAATAACCTGAGTGGAGGTGTACGCCCGTTCATATTTATATGTTTCTGTCTCAACATGTGGGTCAGAGAGCTGCAGCCTGAGGCCTTACACTCCATCACCACAGTGAAATCCAATTAATGAATATGGATATTTGTTTATCTCTTTACAAGAGAATCTTTGATTTTATAATTAAAGGTTCAGACATCCAGCTCAGATTTTTAATAAAATGAATGTACAATTTAGAGCTATGATTCATCTAATTTTTGCTTTGCTTGTATAGACGGGAAATATATATATTGTGTTCTGCGTTATGAAATTATTTCATTCAGTCTGACCTTTAAAAATCTACACGATATGGGCAGACGTTCATGTTTTATTCATAGGGAACTAACTTAATGTAATAAATATAAAGCTGCTAATAACTGAAAATAACTAGGCTATTTATCACATCTAAGAAAAAAAATCAATAAATATGCTCATGCACAGGCCTGTAACTACAATTACCTCTGCCAAAGAGGCTCTGTTTTCACCTGTGTCCGTTTGTTGGTTGGCTGTTTGGTTGGTTTGGCAGCAGTATTACACAAAAACTACTTAATGGATTTCCATGAAACCTGGATGGAGGATGGGTACCAGCCCAGAATAGGCCCATTAACTTTTGGCGTGGATCTGGAGAGAACCAGAGACAGATTCAGGAAATTTTTCCAACTTTCTTTAACATTGTGTCTGGATCTAGCCAACATGATGTATAATCTTAGGGAGAAATCTCTGATACCACTCTCATGTCTGTGCAGTAAGTGTAACTGCAAAACTAGCAGCCGGTTAGCTTAGCTGAGCATAAAGACTGGTAAGACAGGTAACTGCCAGCCTGGCTCTGTTCAAAAGGATATTTGTTTATCTCTTCACATGAGAATCTTTGATTTCATAATTAAAGGTGCACACATCATATCCAGCTGTTTATGAGACAAATATATGATTGATTATAATATAATCAGGAGCAAACAAAATTATCTTTACACATAGATTGAGACAGGAACGATGATATATACTTTCATAATGCTATAATATGTCATACTCATTTCCCCCCAAGGACAAAGGCTGTGTATAGATCTGTGTAACCATGGTGCAGTTGTGCCTGTAAGCCACCTCCACGTCCAATCTTTCTCTGATCTTATCAAAATATCAACCCTCTGCTATACTTTTTAAATGAATCTTGTGTGGATGTAAGCCTCTGAATCAACACCAAAATGAATTCACATGTTACCGAGCATCAGTCTGCCAGCCGGGATTAGTGTGTAGGTCAACATTTTGATGTGGTCACGACCTGGTTGAAATCCAATAACATTACCAATTCATGGTGTCCCCCTCCAACGCTTGGCTTCTTTTTCACCCGTGACAATTCAATGTGGGCTATGTGAAGGGCTTACCATGCAATTTAGCCACTGTGATGAAAAGTGACAGGTAGCCGGGCTGGGATATCTGAAAAGGACACTGAAACCTTAGGAGAGATCTTTTCTAAAGTGGCATTCACAAGATATGCATGCAATGATTTGGAGGCAAAAATAAAAACAAGGTTTCTTGATCTAAACGGCATCTTTTTCGAAAGTTTTCCGACAATACAGTATGTTTTGAGGAAGGGTTCGTTAGCCCGGCAGAGTCAGGTTTACTGATGCAAAGAGCATCATGCCCACAGGGAAGATGCTCCAATAGATAAGCGTATAAACAAGATGTACCTATAGTTCATTTTATGAAGGTACTTCAAAAATGCTAACAGCAAAAGCTCGGGGCTTGCAAAGCATCATTAATCTAGCGGTAAAGTGCTGAAGCCATGGTGAACCTACAGCACAGCTCATTTATCTGCTTCTGCTCAGAGCAGCAGAGAGCACACTCCTATGAGATGTACTAAGAAAACCTGGGGAGACAGTTGGGAGTGTGGAGCACACAAAAAGTGGAAGGAGAAGAGAAACTGTAGAGAGAAACCTGCTTTTAGTGTTCATACAAAATGTATGAAAATGTTCATAGTTTCTGAGCACGGTGTCATTTCAAATACTTTTGGTTTGAGAGCAGTTTCATATGAAACGACACAAAGAAAAGAAACTCTTAGCAGACCTTATAGAGAAGTAAAGCTATCGACTGACCTTGGCTCGTGCACTGATTGAACCATCAAAGGGGATGTGGACCAGGAAATTCCAACCTGACTCAGCCAAAGGCGCCCTGGTGCTTTCTTTAGTACTGTCACGCTGCCTTTCGATCTCTGAGGATTGATAATGGTCCTCCTTAATGAGATGTCCAGGCCGAGCCGCGGTCTGCATGTGCTTTGCTAAAGCTTAGTCAGCAGTCTCATTCTGCTGGACACCAGGTTATCTACAACCCTAAAAACACTTATCTGTTCCCCGCTAATGCTCAACTACACAGCGCCCAATGCCACTCTCTAACACGTACCTGCTGTATGGAGGAGTTGGCTTCACTATAATGCACTACATTAGTACACTTCTGCCCTAAATGCATGTTTTCCCCTCCTAATCCCGGGCTGGGAGAGAGAGGGGAGGGCTGCTCTCCAGAGAGGATGCTGTGTGCTGCTGCCCGGGCGCTCGAGAGCAAGAGACACCTTCTCTGTGATAACCTGTCGGCATGTCTCTATGGAGAGCTGGGGGGTTTCACATTGTTTTCTCTCTGGTCTAATTTGATGAATGCTCTCTGGCACACAACATGTCTCTTTGGAGACAAGCTGAAAGTCAGGAGGACACTGAAGGCATCTGAAGGGTTTATCCGAAGCATGCCTCTGCTGTCCTGGTAATGTATTCCACTGAGGATGCTTGCTGTTTTCTTTTGCCTTTCTGCTTCTCTGTCTTTTTTTCCCCATAGTAAGCCCTGTTTTTGTCCAATATAAGCTCGCAAAGCTGTTTCTCTTGTGCCAATGCCGATCGGTGACAATTATAAAATTGATATTTGTTTTACTCAGTATCCATAATCTGTTGTGTTGCTCATTAGGATGTGTTGCAAATCCCAACACTTTTTTCAGAATGCCAAAAAATGCAGCGCTATTATCAGCCAGTCAATTCTGAGGTGATTGAAAAATCAAAGAGAAAATAGCTTTGCTATGTACAATCATCAGACACAGAAAGCTCTCCCTACGTAAACCTGGCAGATTTTTCCTCATAACTTGTCCTGGTCTTTGTCTGACTACGCCTGCGCCATCATGTCTACGACCCATATACTCACACCGCACACAATCCATGAGATGTTAGTGTCCTACTGAATAACTGTTCCCCACAGGCTGTCACTATTTTCAGACCAGACCACACGAGGAAGAAACCACTGATACCAGATGTGGACTGTGCTAAAGTCTCTCCAGCACTTAGTACTAAAGCTGTCGTCTGAAAAATGTAAAGCCACACTAATTATTTTATTTTTCACATGGCCAATGTTATCTATTATATCGTCTTGATTAGGGCTGCAACTAATGACTATTTTCATTGATTATTTTATTAAATAAACAATCAGTTAGTTAGTTAGTTTTAGTTTGTTCTATAAAACATCTGAAAATATAAAAGGATGTCATGAGACGACCTGGAAATATAAATGTTTAAGAAGCTGGAATCTGAGAATTTTCACTTTATTTCTTAAAAAATGACTGATTAATGGATTATCTAAATAGTTGGTGACTAATTTAAAGGTGCATGATGTAGTTTGGGGAAGAAATTTTAATGAGAAGAGAGAGATCTTGATTGACTGAATTTTATGCTTAAACAAACAAAATAAACAAGCTGTCTTTGTTTTCATGACTGAATAAACTGAATAAACAAACTGACCTTAAAGGACAATACAGTTTCATACTGTTTTACTTTGTTTATATGTGGCGGACCCTGCCACTGTTCTAGCTTCAAACAGTGTTCTGGGACCTTATTTTCCTCTGAGAACAGGTTGTTTATTCAGTTATGGAAAAAAACACATATTTCTGAGTTTGTATGATTACCTCATTAGTAAATTAAAATTCTGAGTTTGAATTTCTTCTCCAGAACTACATAGTGCCCCTTTAACAGTTGAGAACTAATTGATTGATTGTTGCAGCTCTAGTCTTTAATGACCATCCTTTATTCAAATCCCACCTTGTATTCCCACAGAGCAGGTTTGAGTATCTTAATCAAAAGTAAATAATAAGCCCATGGTTATTATATGTGATAGCACTAAGAGAATTCCTCCACTAATCAAAACAGTATTAGAGAGCTTGCTCTTTAAAAATCAAGATTTCATCTGTAACCAGTGATGTTAAATTAATAGAGAATATACAATACTTATCGGTGAAAGTAGCCTTTATAACCTAAACGAGGTCAAAACAAACATATGGGGTATAACATACAATAATCAACCAGAGCAGAGTCAAAAAAATCCCTTACTGCCACAAGGATGTTCCTACTGTTCTCCGTATTGTCCTCATGTTTCTTTTATTCCTATTATCTCCTGATAATCCTGGATGAATCAAAGGTTCACTCAGGACTCCATTCTAAGCCAATACTTTGGCTAAAAATGGGTTATTGTTATGTCTGTAATTGGCACCAGCCCTTGAAGCCAAAGCTGCGACTGCCCCTAAAAGCAGAGGAATCAGTATTCTGTATGTGTCCCCGCTCAGACCGTGTGCCATTATTTCTCATGCTGCCACTGATTTACACTGATAGTGGCCTGCTAGTGTCCACATCTGACCAGAGTTGTGGTCTTGCACAGACTAATTGGGAGGAGTTTGTTGTCCGAAGCTTCACTCTTGCAGCAACACATCATTAATGTGCCAGTGAGAGAGCGAGATAGAGGCAGAGAGGCAGGCGGTGGGTCAGCGGATGGAAGCGGCTCATGGTAAGACACGGGATGAATTTATCCATGACAGCTATCACACTGCAGCAGCAGCAGCTCTTATCAGAACGCCTGATGACATCCAAGTATATAACTTAGCACCCTGGAACTAGGTCGATGTTGATGAATAATTTAGTCCCAGATGCTCAATAGATTCCAACTGAATAATGAAGGCGTGTGGGCCTCTAAGACTGTGAGTTCAGCTCAGTGTATTGCCTGGCCTTCGCCCACACTCTTCCTACTGCTGGTCTGCCAAGCTGTCAACATCGTGGACGCACACAGAGACAGACTTCAGCAAGACTGCAAGACAATGGAATGGCACTATCGGTATCACAGCTCAACGGTGCAACTAACCGGTGGTTTTAAATGTATATACGTAACGTGCTTATCATGTTCAAAACATCTTGATTCTCCAGGCTTTTTAACAATTAAAGAAAAGCTCTGGCGCGAGGCGTCATGGTGACACGACAGACTGCCACTGCAACTCAGTCGAGTCTGTCTGAGAGGAGAGTGATGAACAATAGGGAACAACCAGCGGGGTAAAAATGGAGATATTCTCGACTGTGTCCTCGCTGAAGAGGATTTACATCACATTCTGCAGTTCTCAGCAAATGGATCAACAAAGATCCAAAACAGACAGGGCCACAAAACATCAGCCAATAAACAAACCAAAAATATATGCAAAAGACCAACATACAAGACCAGGTGCTTTGTTTTTTTCCCCAGGACTGTTGAGATGCTGCTGAGAGGTTGTTGAAAGTGACAAAAAGAGCGTTCTGTTGCCATGATCTGTAATACTGCACTACATATGTTCATACAAAACATACTGTAGCTCTGTCATAATAGCAGAGTCATGCATCAATAAATGTATGTCTGCAAAAGAAACACGAGTCATCGAAACATCGCCCAGTTTGACCTTTTTGACAATAACTACAAAGGTACAGAACACTTTGGGAATATAAAAAGCTCAGTGGTCTTTTCAAGGAAATAAAACTGTACTGCATCCCCATTATTTTATGATAAACGACACCGTTCTCACAACAACAATCCTGACTTTTCTGACTTCAGCAACATCAATTTAAGAACACAAAAACATGAGGTCGCATAACAATTTTAACTGTTCAAAGCTAATTACCTGAGGCATCATTTTCTGCATTGTTTTACTCTGAATATAAGGAGGCCACTGAGTGCATCCTGAAGGTAGTGTGATTCTTCACAGCACCCGAGAATTCATGCAAAAAAGATGCTGTCATTTCTCAAAGGAAATTAACACTGAATAATTGGTGCTTCTTTCTGTTTTGACTGCTTGTGTTTGCCGTAACGTTAGACCAGCCACAGCGGACAGCTGTTTTCACTTGCTAAGTTATGAGACACCGTCCCTTTTGGGAGAAAGGCTTTGCTTTATTTAAAACGAAGCAGCTGTTGCTGCAACTGGACCTCAGGCAGAGTATCAGTGTGTCGTTAAAAAAAGAATGGTCGGAGGCTCTCCATCTCCTCCCCTGGTACACACGTGTTCCTGTCTCGCCATACATCTTCCTCGAGGCTTAAGTCACTGCACCCCAGACGGCCGAACAAGGTGCTGGGAGGCAGCCTGACACACCTTCACCACGGTGCGCAGTGGGTGTAACATACACACGAGCATGATGAACATTCCCAAGCCGACTGGTTATTTGCATTACAACAAGAACCATAAATTTACTTCATAAACAGAACTTAAATGTACAAATGACAGAAAATACTTAACGTTTGGTTATTCCTCCTGCACGTTGATTGTTGTTCAAGTGTATGTCTGCAGAGGATTTAATCACCTCTGAGGTGTAGTGAAGGTCAGGGCTGCACAGTTAATTGAAATATTATCGAAACTGCAACATGGCCGAGTGCAATATCCATATTGGAGAAGCAGTGGTTTTTTTTAAGGTATAATGCGTGAACAGGATTATGTAAGGGATAATGCCCAACTAGTGGCCTCCACATTGTCCATTCATTCCTGATAATGGACAGCTTGAAGGCCACTCTCCTGCTCATACCATGATTACTTGCTGAAGAAAAAAACACGACCATTATTATTTTTTTATTTTCATGCGTTGTGCAATCAAAATACAACATTTTTCACAGGCCATTACTCAGTTTCCCTAACCACTTGAACAAATATTACAATCCCCATTGTGCAATGGAGACGTTGTGCAATACTCCAGTGAACAGGAAGAACCTGAAGAAATCTCCAGATGCAAGAAAACATTTTTGTTCGGAACAGACCCCAACAAATGTCATCATCATTATTTTAATAGTTTCTAATGTTTTAAGTTAACATTCCCACTCATTGTGATTGATATCACAACCTGTCAAAAATGAATCACATTATGTTTTATTTTTACCATATGCTACAATACTATGGTTGTTGGTATGGTAACAATACTCATTTTTCACTGTGGAAGGAGAGTCAGGGACATGAAAATAGTAAAAACTGCAGCTGTAGTGTCTCTGAATAAAAACAATAAGACTTAGGAAAGAGTGAGCAGTGACAGGTCAATTGCTAGCTTGGTGCACAAGCCCAGAAATGAAAGGCCGCAATTGAGAGCGTGATACAAAGGAACAGGTGGAGGCTAATGTAGGAGGGTAAAGGTGGACTTGTACAAGAAGATGTGGATATGAGGTAAATACAGCGCTGCTGGGGAAATGTGCACATGCCTATGCCCTCGTTAAACACGCTCTCTCTCGGGGACCCGAGAACACTGCTGTGTTAGGACTCCTTTTAATGTGGCTGCTTCAAGGCACTGCTGCGCTGCTTTGTAGATGTTCCTCAAGTGCCCCTCAGGACGCCGTTCGACTTATTTTCCAGGAGCAGTAATCGGCGTGGCCTTAATGCAGATTCAACATTTAGCATGGAGTATGATATGGCTCAGGCACCAAGTTAAAGGAAAGTTGTCTGACTGGCTGCGTGGGAGGAGACATAAAGTCCACTTCCCAGTCAGCACCTGCGTCAAACTATCACCATGTCAGTCAGTGACTCATAGTGATCCATGTGCGACTGGTGCCTAATTCGGCCTCGGCTCAAGACATTCTGTGTGGCGGATGACACACAGTTGATGTTTTGATTTCTGATCAAGCGCGGTGCTTATTATTTATTACTGGGGACGTATAAATAATGTGCACACAATATGGACGAGTGCCTGCAGTCACCTCACAGTGCAGAAAGAGTACACGTCGAGCTGCTGCCATGTAGAATACAGCTTCTAGCAGATAACACCGGAGAGAGCTGGATGCCTTCTGTTAGCTACATGCTCTAAATGATAAAATCTTAATATGAAATTCATAACACTATCTGCCTCCATCTACCTCCTACGCTCCCCCTTCTTGTTCTCTCATTTCTTCTCTCCCTTGCCTATGCATAAACACTGCTCCATAGAAGTATATTACATGGTCGACTTTGTCCCTCCCCTTTATCCTTGCTTTCACACTTCTCAGATAAATGAAATCTGTTGGCATTGAGGCATTTTCCCCTCTGGATGCCCTGATATTTTCGTTATCTGAAATCGAATCTGGAGCTCTGTGCGCGTCTGCAGCTAGCCCTGGTAGTAATCTGGCCTGAGAGCAGGGAACTGCCCAGGAGGAATATCATACACTAAGGATAAGCTGTGCAGTGAGGGAGGAATGACAATTACCGGAGAATGGCTTGTAATCATGCCGCTTTCTATCTAAATGCTAACATACAAACACTTGTCATTTTGTGAAAATGGCTCTGCTCAATCCAAAGTGACTATTCTTCATTTGCACTTTCCCTCGAAATCTAAAAATAGACGACAAATCTAAGCATGGGGCTGTGTGTGTTTTGAGAAAGACAGCGAGAGAGAGAAAGAGCAGGGGCGGGAGAGATATGCAGCACGGCCACAAATCGCTGTCTTCCTGACTTTACCTGCGTCTTGACATGCAGTCCCAGTCCCTCATCAGGTGACAGGAACAAATTTGTCATCCTAATATAGATGCCATCACTGCTGAGATGAATGTACCCGGCCTAATTCCCATGTGTAACGTTTGCAAAAACATGACATGAGGAGAGAGGAAGAGCAGCTTTGCCCTACACCAGCAGACCAGGTCGCCTGTAGCTCCCACAGAGCGTCAGCATAATCAGATTCCTGTCCTCCAGGTCTGGATGTGTCATTCACAAAGGTCCGAGTGCGCCCGCCATGGACTAACGAGCAATGCTCTCCTTCAGCGGAGAGGAATGAAAGATATTATAAAAAAAAATCTGGGTTGAAATGATGCAGAGCCTAAATTGTGCACCATTTATGAAGTCCCTCAAGTAAAACAGATTCTTTTATCACTAATCCGTCCTCCTGGGACATTTTTGACTGGACCGGCTTTCAATAATTTAAAGATACTGTTCTTATCTCTTTTTTTCTTTTGTCTTGACATTGAGCTTTGGACAAAAAAAAGGGTTTTACTTTGTTGCTTGAAAGTAATAAATCAATATTTTGGGATGCTACACTTGTTTTGCTTTCTTGCCACAGTTTCCACTGTAAACACACTTTGTTCTCTGTATGACTTGAATAGACCAATAAACTTGTTAGCGTTTCCCCGTTGCCACTCTTTATGCTAGGCTAAGCTACGCTACGTGGCTGCTGGCTGTAGCTTCATATTTACCGTATCAGACATGAGAGTTGAACTTCTAACTTTCAGCAAGACAGCAAATGTTTCCCAAAAATGTCAAACTATTAATCTAAATATAATTCAGATTCAGATCACAAGCATTTGTTTGCTTTATTATTGAGTTATATTATTTACCCAATGCTATTTCTCCATTACTCTGTCTGTCTCGTACATTTGCTTCATTTGCTGGCACACAGATGCCATTATTTCATTTCTGTACCTACTGGAATTTGTTTTACCTTAATTTAATCTATTTGGTAATGACATTACTTTATATTATGTTCCTTCCGACCCTAAAATGCCTTTATAGTACATGATCTGGTGCTCAACATCAGAACGGAATGGCTGCTCCCTGAACTGAAGCAGCCACATAGAGATGTGTACAGTGTGATTTTATTTAATGAAAATAACTCAAGATACAGAAAATTCGATATATAAACATTGATTTACACTCCGCCAGTCAAGGTCTTCTAGTTGTTAAGTTTTCTAATGTTCTTTTCAACCACATACAGTGCATTTTTTTTCTCTACAACTAGAGGGATAAACTATGGGTTTCTCTGAAGATAAAACATGAATATGATTTTTTGTTTTGGTGGGAACTAATATGTTACATTTTTCACAGTGCTTGTATGAAAAATAAAGAACTTTTACCTATAAGCCAGTTTTTTTGTCAGACACTTTCTTCCTGCTATTGAGGAAATTATTTTTAAAAACTGAGAGCGCTCAGCACAGCTCAGTGAGCAGTTGGCACGGAGCTCATGTTCATGAATGTCATGTATAAACCAGCTGATCGCAGAATATTGCAGGTGGGAGCAGTGTGCTGTAGGACAAATTGCATCTTATGTTCAACAGTTGGCCCAGGACTGTATTTTGTTTCTACAAATCATCACAGCAAATGCCCTGAGAGACAACAATATGGTCAATAAAACATGCTGTAAAGCTGTCAGTGTCCACTCTACGAACAATCCAACCCTTTATAAAACAACAGAGGCAACATTCACACTGCGTAGGTTTCATTCTTGTCATCCAAACAGACTTGGTGGGACAATCTGTAGTTGTCTGTAATGCTGCCAGAGAGTGTGAAACCTGCAACGATGCCGCTTTGTTGACTATCTTAATAATAGCTGTAAGTGTGATAAACTTGGCTGTGATGATTTTAACAAATAAAAAGCATTTAAAACAGAAAATATCAAGTAAGGCAGATCCAAAACATCTGCTGTCAACTACCCAAATATTCCAAAATTCATCAAATCGCACACGACAACACACACTGGAACGTGTCCGTGCCTGCCAAGGTGGACTGGATCAGTGAGTCGCATGCACTCTACGTGTACGAAACAATGTTGAAGGGCAGCTTCCATAATGGCCCCTGGTGAGGCTGAGATGATGGATATGGTCTGTCGCTGCGAGTGAACGCCGCGGGCCTGGGGCCACCGCAGGTCTACAGCGTTACCTCCTTTGCCATCTGTCAGCACTGGGTGGGCACAAACCCATGACCGGGCCTGGGGGAACACACACCAGGACCACCGACAACCACACACACCTCACTTTAGGGGCCAAGGTGGGGGAGGTCAGCGAGGCACATAGGTGGTGCACAGGAGAGCTGTCCATCTACATATCCTGCACTTCAAGCTGTTTCTGGTCTCGTAAGATGATTTTCATTGTAACACATGCGGCTGCCGGGTAAAACACTCTGTATTTTCTGTTTCTTCTGGTTAGAAGGCTTGTGACACCAGGCGCTTTCATAAGGGACAATAAATAGAATAAGACCAGAAAAATCAATAGTGCACCTGTCAGTGAAGTGCGCCTTTCGAAAGCTATCCCTCTCTCTTTTCTGAAGTTTACAGTATCTCAGTAGCATGATGGTCAATCCCATATATCTGCATTGCAGGGGAAATCTTATCCCGAAGATGTTTTCTTTCTGTGAATAATTGAAGGCACCACAACCTCACAGGGCACTGACACTCAGACTAAACACTGCAGTATGTCTCTGAGTCAGTGAGACGGTTTGGTTGATTATCCTCCGACATGACTGAACTCTTGCTGATTAATCCTTCTCCCTGTTAATGTGGTACATCGCGTGTTGCCTTCATAACCTCTCACTTCGCTGTGAATGTTTTTAATTGGTGAGCTCACAGAAGTAGAAATGAGAGGGAGAAAAAGGATGTCTGGTTTTCGTTTTTTAATAAGATCGGCGTCTAGATGAGTTCCGCTTGGTTAGCAATGTGACGAGCAATACCTATTAACACAAATATGAAAAGTAGACAAAAAACCTGTGTTTAATCATCATTGCAAATCAGTAATTTCCAATTGAGCTCTATTCAGTGCAGCAATATTAATGTCGGAAACCTGGCTCTGACTTTACTCTGTGAAGACTCAACAAAACAAAAATGTCAGTAACTCCCTCTATTTCATCGAGTACACTAATGAAATGTAGGAAATGTAAATAAAGAGAGTAAAAAGGAGATGAAGAATACTTGGATATTAGGATTTCACTTTCTTCATGACAATGTCATTCTAACAGGAAGTGGGTCCACATCTGCTGGAGACAGATGTGGAAGGGCAGACTTGGCATTTCATTTAACTGTCATGTGAGCTCACCGGTGGCCTAATTGCATACAATTTACCTGCAACCACCTGGTTTCCTTCAGCTGTCTCTATGACTCTCCAATACAAACAAAAAGCAATAAAGCTGTCTCACTGCTGCATCCATCGTGAAATTCATGATGGACTCTTTTAAGAGTGGTTTGTCTATATATGAGCGGTGGTCCCACAGCTGACACCAGCACAAACACAGATGGGTAAAACTCCTCTTATTAAAGTTAAACAAACAAAGTCAACCTAAGCTTTTTATTCTGCAATAAAATGAGCAAGAACATTAATTTTTACTGCCAGCTACTCAGACTACAGTCCTAGCTTTTTTGTTAGATGTTCGTATTTTCTCCATTAGTTGATGAGAGAAGTGCCTTTTGACTAATTGAGTGCACACCTGTCAATCAAAAACAACTTACTGTTCTACTCGGAGTGGTCTGTTGCTTAATAACTGTGAAATTTAAGCTGAAATGGAAGGAAGCTGATGACCATTTTGCTGTTAGAGAAGACGGACAAGATAAACACAAAATGGCTGATCTTGTGGAATAACAAAGGTAGGTGGGTTGGTGTACATGCACATGGTTTGCAACATGGCAAACACCACTGTTAATAACGCAGGATGTTTGTTTAGATGAGCACTGCCGGGAAGTTTCTTTGAAAATACAAAGAATATTCTGATTCAGAATAGCTGGAAATTGTAGGTTGTTTGCACAATGTTGGCCAGTGCCTTAATAGTTTAATTACCTTTGCCGGTAATGTTTGGGAAGCATTTGTATTCTCAAAATCTTGTGACGTTTCCAGCAGTGAGCTATTTTTTCCAGTAAGTAGCTCCAACGCATATTTTATTTTCTCTTGGGGGAAATCAAAGCTTGGAAATGATAGAGCCACCTGATTTAGGAGAGAATGCAGCAGCTGCTTGGAGTCAGTCTTTGGCAGCTGCCAGTGCATCTTGACCTGACTGACTCTTGAGAGCTGGTCATCTGGGAGTGAGCTGCTCTGTTGCTTGTCTCTCCCTCTTTTTACCTCATTCTGTCAACTTCCAACGGCCGGTTTGGCCCTTCAATAAATTTAATGATACTGACATTTAAAAGTCATCACATGGAAATGTAAAAAGGATATCTATTAATGGCAGATTGTGGTGCTAATGTTTGCGTCTTCCGTCTACCAAACACAGCATAACAATGGTAAATGGACTGCATTTATGTAACACTTTACTAGTCTGAGCAACTACTCAAAGAGCTCCAACCTACCAACCCTCCAGCTGGCGGACGACCGCTCTACCTCCTGAGCTCCAGCTGCCAGTGACAAGGGTTAGGGTTAGTGCAAGTGCAGCTTTGTGGCTGAGACACAGGCGACGTAAGGCGATGCAACAGTTAAGCTTCATTGTCAATTCGGTTCGTCTGGGCCCTAGGACGATTCAAGCAACTGCTCAACCCGAAGTTGTGTACAGACCAACAAGATCCCAAGAGGGGCAGAAGCAGGGATTGAGTGGTGGTGGTTCTTCAAAGATCTTTTCTTAAACATCACCAAGCAGTGTGTGCAGCTAAACCTAACCAAAGTGCCGTTTCACGTTAACCAAATGTTCGAAAGGCTTTCTGTGTATCTTAACCAGACGCTAAAGTTTACCTTGTGCATCTGTATGAAATGCCGAAGGGTGTGACAAAGCGGTGCCGGTACTTGATGACCTGGGATGAGAACGTGTTGGAAGGTCCAGCTACAAAAGAACTATGGTGCAAGTGAAAAGTGACCTGATCAAAAAATTCATATCAGTGATTGGTAAAAACTAATGATCAGCTGATCATTAGAATATGAAGCTGCAGGACGGGTATTTTGATGATGGTTTTCAATGGAGACTTTCTTATATTAGAATTCGATCCAAGAGATCAGACAGACAATGTTGAAATATAAACGTAAGTATGATACATCCCAAACTAAACGAAGATTGAATCATCCTTAAACTCAAATCAGAGTGTGGTATCATGTATCACAATTAAAGAACCTGCACTGCATGTGTGCAGTTGCCTGAGGAGAGCTTAATACCCGAGATAAGTCTCAGGTCTGAATATTGATGCATGCAGGATTAGTATTAAATCTAGGCTGTGCAGACTTATTGCGGTCTTAGCTTGTAAAACAATAATCCCTACCACTATCAAGACAATCACAACAATGCCTCAAGGTAGTACAATAAAGAGAAATAGCGCATTGATGAATATAAGAGGAGAGAAGCTGCAGACTGAGCAGTTATTGGGTACTAAGTTGCAGGAGATTTTTCACCACAAGATTACTGTGACACTAAGTTTATTATAGTGTGTTTGTAAGAGACGGCGAGGGAGGCTTGTAGGTATCCAAGCACTGCACTGAAGGTGTAGCAGTGCAGCATGTCAAATCTTCGATTATCCCAGTGAATTATAGAGAGGCCAGGTTTCTGCCCCTCGTCTCAGGGACCAAGACAAACAGAGCCACTACAAGCCAGTTCAGCTGGAACTGAAGCATGTGCTGTGAGTGCAAATGAAATGGCCCACACAATGTGTTTTGAATGTCCCTCACTTCCCCTGAATGGCCATTACACCCACCTTTCCTAGGGTTAATTCAGAAATAGTGGGGCCAATTGGCTATTTGGTGGCAATGATGTGACATAGTGGCCATTCATTCTCCCTAGGAACAGGCTATAATCTGCATTTCTTGAATTTCCACCAGCAACAAGGTATAACACAGAAATTGTACTCCGCAAAAAGGTTATGAAAGAAACAAGACAAGCATGAGACACCGTATGAGGTGAAATGACACTGTTGTGTTTAAGAAATACCATTTGTCCTGAATACAAGACAATGCTACTGAATTACTATTGAAAAAATGGAGGTTATCTTACATTTGATATTCAAGGCCCTTAGAGCAAGACTTTGATGGAGCTCTTCCTTTTCTGTGAGCACGACCAGCAGGTCAAAGCTTAAACTTCTTCAGGGAAAGAGCTTGACATGTACTGTATAGTACTGTGATTAACAGACAATGTATCCGTTTGACTTTGGTAGTCCTCTGACTTGTCCCTGTGTGCCACCGCGAGGTGAATAAATACAATATATTGATTGTAATGGAATTTCCCATAGATATTCAAGAGTTACATTTTGTATTTAATGCTAGTAAGCAAACATAATAATACTAACAGGTAAACAATTTAACATTACCTACTTAGCATTGGTATGTTAGCGTTGCAAATGTCGTTGTCATGGTAGCATGCTGATGTGATGATGCTGCTAGAATGACTGTAGACTCTGAGTCTAGTTTTATTAACCCGAAAAAATGAAATGTATTAGTAATGATAATACAGTGGACTGTGACCTGTAGCTCCTCTTAGGTAATACCTCTCCCTGGATACCTTTTTGCTGCCGGAGTGTCTCTGGGCTAGAGATAGCGGACAGGCTGGGTGCCGCCAAAACCTAGTATCCACCTTATTCCTCGCCCGCATGATACCTTGGGCAAATTATGGGCACAACTTCCCATGCGTCCTGTCAGTTAACCGGAATTGGTATTGAGACGCTAATCCTCTGTTTTTCAAAGCGATTGGTAGTTGGTCTGCTACATTTCACCAAGTGTCAAGTCAATGAGTAGTTTCTTTACCGGTATATCATAAAAGAGAACTAACAATTAATGCTGATTGTTATTATTGAAAAGTAGATCATAGCTATTAACACTGACTGAGGCGCTCAATAACAATAATAACTCTCTAACATTAATGTTTATACTGCATAAAACTTTATCATATAACATTTTCTTCCCGGAGTATTCTGTCCTTGTGTCAGTACCAACTTTAGAGGATGTTCCTGCAGACAGCACTGGTGGTGGATGGCAGCTTCACACTACGACCGCTCTTGAGATTTATATACTGTATGTGTGCTGGCCGGGCTTGATAATACAGAGCAATGCAGGTGAGGATCCATCACTGTCAAGAGCTCTCAATGGCTCTTCTAGATAGCAGGCTTTCGTCTTTTTTTTTCTCCCTTTTTTGCTAGGAGGGTAACAGCTACATAGGACACTATCTCTTATCCTTGAGTAGTTTTGATTAAGCATCATCTGTTATTAAATGCTATCTTTCTACAGCTCGATGTTTTCCCTCATTTCGTCCACTGGCCCTTCAAAAAGCCGCAACTAACAATATGTTGCTGCACTTACTTTGGCCTCCATTCATTTTGTATCTAATTCTAACATTGCAATAATATCCCACAATTGCATATTTGTAGCAGTTGTGGTCAAATGTTGTCTAAAAAAATATGAAAACTGTCTCCAATTAGCACAAAGGAAGTGCAGTGGAGGTCTCTAGTTTTCTCAAACCGCAGTATAAAGGAGGGAGGTGAATCGCTAGCTGGTCCATTGTTTGCGAATGCATACACAAGTGCATTATGGTTTAATTGGATGTGACTAGGCAGCACTATAGAGAGCAGACACTTCATTAAGACATGACAGTCAGGCCCTACAGTAAGCTACCTCCCCCGCGTAGGGCAGGAAGCACACAGCAGAAACAGCCACTACAGAGAATGTTTGACACGAACAGCAAAGTGTACAGTCTCTCAGTCGGGAAACCTCAAGACATGATCACATAAGGTAAAATCAAGGCTAGGTCTCAGTATTTTTTACTATATCTTTATCTGAGTGGGTTGTACGCCCTGGAATAGAATCAAACCAATAATCCCTTCAGCAAAAGGAAAAATCTAATCACTATTAAAATAATCATTCTGACTCATCAGTTTTTTTTTTTTCTCCCATGGTGCATTTCGTTCTTGATTAGGGCCAGTGTGCGCTAAGATGCTAATGTCCTTGTTAATAAAGCATGAGTGGACACCCAGTGGTTTGAGGAGAATGACATTAATGTAATGTTACCCATAAGCCAAGGTCCACAGTATTCAATAACAATATAACCTCAGTTGAGCATTTAGAGAACTTTTTGATAGGACACCTGAGAAGGCAGAGTCCCCTCAGACACTTCAAAATCATTACACTAATTATGATTAGCACAGGCTTTACCCTCGAGGAGACAAGTGGGCCAGAGCAAGAAGACACATCCTAAATCTACAGAGCCGGTGTCACTGAGAGATTTAATTTGCTGGCATTATGATCGTGAGTACGCGGTGAGACAGTAGTGTTAGTCGCATACTTTATTTTTTATTGACGGCATGCAACAAGAGTAATCAGCTATCAGAGAGCGGGGGTTATCATACACCTAGGCAAACTGATTGGATTATTGTATCAAGCTCTGTTTCATTTAGCCTAGTATTCTCTCACCATTACAATCCTGTCAATCAGTTTACTGACAAAGACACAGTGAAGGGGAAAAACAAATGCACTTTCCATGTTTGTTCTCTGTATTCAGTTTCCTGGTTTCTGTCAAAAATATGTTAAACAATATTTAAAAGGTGCATTATGTAAGAATTGTGGTTGAAAACTTTCAAAACTTGAATTATTAACAAAATCCAATCCTGCCCTTCATATAAAACTGCACTTACAATACCATATATAAAAGGTATGTGTGTTAAGATGTCAGATCACAAAAAAACGTTGCTTATACTGTATTTCCAAACTGATCTAACAAGGTGGTGTAGTGGAAGACAATGCTCCTTTATAGCTCTGTATGTTTTAAAAGTTTGATATTGCTCAGGATGCACTAAGCCATGCTCGCTTTTGAGTGATTCAATCATATTGGAGGGATTTGATCAAATTCCTCCAATATAGTATAATTATGCTCCACATATTCTGTTTTTTGTCCAATATTCACTCTCTGTTTAGTTCTGTGTTAGTCTCTACCATCTCCTTGGGGAAATATTTTGCTCTTTAGCTGCTAAATGCTCCAATATGTTCGCCAGCTAGTCGCTAACTGCTACGTCTATAAAGCTCCAGAGAGCTGAGGGAGGCTGCTGTCATGCATCCATTGTTAATATAAAAAACATGATTATATCCACTTGAAATATTGATATTGAAAGTAATGTGCACTTACAACAAGTGACTTAAAGATTTATGTGTTATGAGTTAACACCAAAGTGCCTTGACCATAACCCCTCAGTGTTAAACAGGCCTATTAAAAGATTTATTCTTCATTGGATTCTGTGGCACTCTTTGACTGACTGATCTTCATTTTCTGGAGCAGCATTTTCACCAAGCTTCAATGGTTTGAGCCTGATGCTGCCGCCGCCACCGCAATTGTGAGCCATTCCATTTCCAATACGGCGAGCTATACTAGAAATGTATGTGTCCCTGTAATATAAGGCTCTCGGGGTATAAAAGCATTCACTGAATTGCATTCGCCATCAGAGGGGAGATGGAACAGCTGGACAATCATTAAAATGCTGACTATTCAAGGGAGAGGACAGTGAATGCACCATCTTTTTTTACAGAGGCCAGACACCATGTCTTTCTAAGTGTAGTGTCCTGAGACAGTAATGTCCTACCACAGGAGCTCTCTCCACGGGAAGGTCGTCACGTTGAATCAAACTGAACACACTGACATCTCCCGATGCACACGTTCTTGCATGCCTCATTCATCTCTCCGCCTACATCACAGAGCAACTCTTTGAGCCAATGACCTTTTTTTTCGGCATGAATGCATTAGATAACACCTAACCCATCACAGCTAGCCTTGACTATTCTCCCTTCTCCAAGCCTTAAATGCCACTTTAAACGCACTTTTGCAACTTACCCCGACAGTACAGCCTGTGCCTAAATGTATTCTGCCCAAAAAAATCTTCACAGTATCACCGCTAACCTGCCTGAAGCCTCAGTGATACGCAGTGGCACCACCAGAATTTGAAAATCTTGAGGTGGCCACCAATAGGTGATGGTGGGGATGGGGTGTTAGGGTTATGCAGTGAATAAACATAGATTTCCTGCTTATTTTCCTGGGGACCGGGTCAGGGGTTGGACAACAATTGCATCAGCCCCCTTGACCCCCACTAAGGGCGCCACTGCTGATACACCCCATACTTAACAAAATGCAATACATTTCCAAAAACCCTTCAGGATTGAACTGTACATACACTGCTTACATGAAAACCAATAGCTGAACACATGATTGCAACGAGGTAAAGACTTATTGATTCAACTATTCAAGCAGAATCTGGTTTGCATGAAGCTCTAATGTCAGATATCCACACATCAGATCACATCTAAACTAAAAAAACCTGATGTGAATTAATAAATATCTCTGTAATAACACTGCATTTCTAAATTGCAACGGCCATTTATATCACTTTATTTCTCTCCAGATGAAAAGGCCTGAAAAAGACGGGCATCCATCTCATAAAGCCTGTTCCTTTCTGCCAATCTCTTGGTTCCTCAGTGTCAATTTATAACACTGCATGGAGCTGCTATATAATTATAGTATATTGTCTGATATTTCGCCTGCATTACATGCTTCTGCAACGGTTCAGGAGCCATGCTGAGTCTGAGAGAAAGCCATTCCCCTGGATCAATATTTATGATTATATTATTTGTCAGCATCTGCAGACCCGTTCACGAACCGTTCTGATGGTCTCAGGTCAGAGAGAGAGAGAGAGAGAGAAAGTGAGGGGACAGCCAGTAATGTGGGTCTTTATTGTTGCTGGGCGTTTGTCATTTTATAATATGAGCTGTAGCTTGAACAGTCTGCTGCATTGAAAGAAAGAAACTTGACATTTTGTTTTGTTTCGCTTTGAATGTGATTGAATTTTCCTTAAGCTCTATGTAAACGCTTCAGCCTGGCTTCGTACTGTATATAAAATGACATCTGTGGTTCAAGGCTTTTTTCTGCTTTCTGTGCAGATAAAGGCCCCAAGGTATTCATTTGAAATCACATATTCAAATGGGTTAAAGAACATTGTTTGAGTCACTTCTGGACAATGAAACCAATCAACACTACATGCCTCTGAGGACACTAAAAGGTTTTATTTACAAATCCTTGAAATGGACTGAGTGTGTTAATTGTTGTCTCTGTGGAACTGTAAGGACGGAAAAGTTATACAATCTGTCAAAAAGGGAATTAAAATCAAATCATTTTTATTGTGTGTATATTTTTCAATGTGAAGTTAAAACCCACGCCCTCCTGGAGATGCTCTAATCTTCCTTTACCCAAGCCGATTAATCCAAAATGAGTTAAATCCAAAATGATTTTAAACTATATTTGTAAAAGCTGATTAAGCCCTGATTAACAGGTCATTTTAGTCTATGACTATGCTTCATGTAAGTGTGTATGCTCTCCCTGCAAATGACTGAATGAACATTTGAATTTCTGACTCACATTTTAACAAATCTTCATGATTTCTATGTTCTAACTCAGCAATTACATCTGACTTAATTCCTGTCGTCAAGGCTCACCTGGGTTTCATATCATTGTTAATGCATTCTCACAAAGTAGCTTTGGCTCCATAACAATTGAAGCACATGTTTGTTGATTATCAACAAGGGCGCTTTTTGATTGTTTGCTCAGGCTCACAGTTTCCTGCGGGCTATGGAGCTTCTGTTTTTGTTTTGTACCAACAACACATGAAGGCATTTCCTGCGTTCTGACTATTCCCTTTGTTGTGATAAAAATAATCCACTGAAAAAAAAAACTATTTTTCTTTTTTAGTGACCTAAATGAGTCAATGCCATCTTCTGTTCAGTTCACAGGTATTCCTAGATCGTATTGAAGTTCAGTGAGCATGGTGCAAGCTAATTACCAATGCAATGATGCCAGTAAACCAAGTCAGTGGTTACAAAGTCAAAAAATATAAAGAATAAACTCTTAAACTAACATTTACATTTTGGATTTTACATCAGTTTCACAAGGATTAAGAATTTGATTCCTATATGAACAAGTAGACATTTCTAAATGGTGCACAATACACTTTCATAGAGCCCATTCTTGATTTAAAATCCATGGCTGCTGCTGTTTTGTCCCAGATTTAACAGGAAGCATCCTCTGTTCTTGGCAAGGAGTGTATAAGAATGGCCTGGTCGCCATTTCATTTGATAGGATTTGTGTTGCATTGTTTAGTCACACATTGTGACATTTGAGAAGTAATATGCTCCTGCAGATGCTGCGCCGCCCATGCAGGACAGATAAAGATGATGGAGGACCTCTAGGATGGTTATCACTCTGAAACACACACACACCACACGGTGCCACATCTGATTGCACGGGGAGAAACACTCGACAGCGTGCCTGTGGTGCTTTTCCCAATGGTGGAACGACGCACTTATTTTCCCTCAGTTTTTAGGTCAGAGGACTCAAGGAGAAGAAAGACTTGACACAATAAAGTAAGACGTTCCACTATATTAGAGCATAATGATGTGATGTATTATATTAATCCATGATGTGCTTAACTTCATGCTGTGCATTGTGGGTACTTTAAAATGGATCAGAATATAACAACGTGAGTGGAAGTCACGTACAGCGAGTCATTTAAAGAAGATCTTACCTGCTGAGGCTCTCGTGGTGTCGTCTGCTTGACTCGCCTGCTGGACGCCGTGGTGGTGGTGATCTCCATGATGGACGTGGACGTCTCCGAGCGGTTGGCTGTAGTGCTCGACTGCGGCGTGATAGAGGAGGGCGAATCCCCCACGAGCCGCACGCTGCCCTGGATCTTAATATTGGGATCACCTTCTGCGGCCATGTTGAAAACCTTCAAGCCATTATAGTAGAGGCCCGAAAGCTGGCCCTGAAAGGATCGACTCCGGTCTCGCTCCCAGCCCCCAATCTGTATAGTGGTTTGGCTGTTGAAGATTGTAAGCTGCCGCCCTGTGGGAGAACAATGTTTCATATATACAAGAATGTTGAACTGTGGACTCAGCCACTTTAACAGAACAGGAAAAAAAACAAAAAGACAGAAAGACAGATTATTTGCCCAGTGGCTAATGAGACCAATAAATTACGGGTTGTAGAGGCAAACCCTGGTAATTTATTGCAGTTAAAATGATGAGATGCCTTTGAAAAGAAAAAAAACCAACATATAAAATAAAATAAAATACAGGATTTACAAAATCAATGCAGCTTTGCTAAAAGGGCAGTCTAATCTAAAATAACAATAAAAAAGATTAATCAGGAGTTGTAATGTCATGGGTATGTAATAGATTTAACTACACTTAAAAAGGGAACATAATCTTTAAAGTAATATAATTGGACAATTTGTTTGCAGGAAATTGCCTGGAAAATAAGACAAATGCGTAAAACATTTGTCCAACAAAGCTAAAAGCATACATTACATTATGCTAGCTTATGTTATCTTACATTTTCCCTTAAAACTTTAAGATTTATAAACTCGGTATACAGCAGGCATGAAAAAAACAGGCTTATAAAACGGCTACAGTCTGTGAGAATCTGACTTTTCTAGCACACAATCTCACAGGAAGCAGGACACACTTGAGGAAATTTGGAAGTATTCATCCTTTTAGCAAAAGCAACCAAGGAAAATCAAACTTAGAACAGATATGGTTGGGCACATGGAAAACCAAAAAAAACAAACATTTTATGACAGAACTGTCATAACGCAAAACAGAGAGTGTACAAACAAAATGAAACGAAAACCAAAACAGAAATGATAGAGCTCATTTCACATTTTAAGTGAAAAATATGAATTAGTTATTGAACTATAAAAAAAACAAAGCATGCACTCAGTTTGTTTTATATTACAGTTCCTTGATCTAAAGCCCTATACATATTTACAATGTCTGTTAAAGGGACTCAAAATTCTGATGCCAATTCATATTGCACTCTATTTATCATTTCTAGCAGTTTAAACAGAATAGATCAAATTACACTAAGTACTGTGTATGTACTGTATATGTTTCAAAAGTGTTTCAAATAACACTTAGCAACTTATGAATGATTAAACTAGAACTTTTAAATTTATCATTTAGATGTTTACAGCAAAATGCTTCAGTAATTTATAGACATTTTAACAATATTACTTCAGTAAGTGGATTTAAATTCATATTTACAGTCCCTTTAACCTTAAGTTGACAATAAACACTTATTAAAACAGCTGACATCTATAAAATAAATACATTATTATGAAACACTATAAACTAAATTTAACTGTTCAAATCATTTAGTTTTTTAAAGTTTTACTGAACATTTATTTTTTATGTTTATTATTTACAAAATATATCTACAACTTGGTTATGATCAAATTATTTTATTTGAAATTTTAATCAGTGATTTTACCTTTGTCGAGTAGCCATTCGTCAACTACTCGACCAAGACGGTATGGGATTCGCTGTCTAGCAATCGCCAGGCGTTCGTTATCATTGTTGCCTTTAAAGTTTAAAGAGACATTTCATTGGTTACAATCTGTAAGGTCAAAGGTTAAATGTTCATACTTAATGCTGGAGCTATACAACTGCACAAGGTTTTTATATTTAAAACGTTTTATATATTTAAAAAAAACAATATTTACTGAAACATTATTTAAACAAACTTCACTCATTTTATTTTATTTTAGCCAACAAATTAGGCCTATATTAATTGAAAATAAGTAAACTAGCACGCAGATGTTTCATCTAGGTTAATAGAGCTACGTTATCAAACAACCCAAATCAACAAATTTATACATTACCATTACAAAATCTTTACCCAAATATTTCCATCCCATTTATCTTTTCCCTCTACAACTTTTTAACTGGCTTTTAAACTAGTTATATACATTTTCAAAAAGAACAACATTTAAATTTATTGTTGAATCAACCTTTTATAGCTTTAATTTAACTTTAACATATTACAAATGCCCACCCCGTTTATACATAGCCTAATTGACAAGAAATAATTAGCTAATTGCAATACAACAATTCACACATTATACATTCAGAGCATCTAGTCGGAGAGAAGTCAGAAGACAATGTCAAAGTTGGTACATACACTGTAAAAACTTTAATAAAACGGCTTTGACAAAAGCTACAAGTCGTAAAGAAGGAAAAGTCGTGAGTTTGTTTGATATTGCCCACTGATGACTTCTGAGTCAATGGAAAAGTAGTTTTTCCGACAGTATTCACAGAATGAGCCAAATAATTGTCAGGACAGAGAAAGAGTAGCTACAGAAAACTCCACTCTAAGATTGGAGGGGCACTTTGGCATTAATGAGGGCAAACTCTGCATCACCCCTTTGTCAAGGCCAATAACCTCTCCAGAACAGAAGACTTTCAGCAAAGTGGCACTGTCTCTGAGTGCTTTCCCCCCGGTATTGTCTGCAGAGATTGAATTCAGTCAGCTCCATTCTTCCGGCAGATTGACAATGTTTGTCCCATCAACTATATTAATTCAGTTCTGGCAGATAAAAGATCCGGTAGCCAAGAATGATTCGTTGAAGAATGGCTTTGCGGGGGAAAGGATCTCGAAGACATGAAGGAAAGGAGGTAACCTTGTAACAGATGCACAGTTGGTCTGATGAAAGGTCTCGGAGGTAAGAAGACGCATAAAAAGACATTTTTTAATCGCATCAGCTTGAATTACTGTAGGGGATCAGCTGCACAGAAAGGGGTTTAAGGCTTGTCTATACAGCTCATGGAATTTGGCTGCAGTCGATTGTGCCAGGTTGGAGCACAAAGGCTTGTGAAGGAGATTTAGTGGAACACTTCTCCCTCAACAACGACGTAGAAGGATACGTTCTGCATTAGAGCAAAGCCACACAGAGACACTATGTATATCATTCAATGTGGACCAAATGTTGGTTGGATAAAGTCTATCTCAGAGCCACATTGTTAGTAAACCACATTTCTGAAACAATATTGAGTCAACATTCCCACTGCTATACAGAGTGCAACCAGAGTGCAACCAGGTGTCATCTTCAACAAAAAAGTTTTTGAATTTCCCGTAAAACTCACTTATACAATTAAGTGTACTCAGTATGTTGACTGATGATGTACCGATGTTCAAGTACAAGGTTTGCAAAGTTCTTTATTTTTGAAACATAAGAGATCTCATGAAAAGACCCAAAACAACTACATTTGAGTCAACTCTAACAGGCAGAGTCCTAAGTACCTGTACAGTTTTGAAAAAGGGCTACAAATATACACTTTCATATAAAGAAAGGTTTTCAGGATTTCCTCAAGAACCTGGGCACTATAGTTTTTAGCAAATGTGTCTCCATCACGAGCAAATAATGCATTTGTTGGGAACTATTTTCAGCTGTGGATGAACACACGTTAGCTTCCCTAATGAGTATTTAAGGAAGGAGGATGGTTTCATGGGGTTAACTTAAACAAGTTGAATAAACCACAGTGCCCAGGTTCATGGTTATAAAGAAAAATGTCAGACAGTGCAACCGTGTGGCCCACTGATGTGCTTTTAATAGTTTTTGGACAACAATGCAGCTCTGTGGCACAGAGGTGTAAGTTATAACCGTCTGTGGACACAGAAACTGTACTTATAGGATCAATTCACCGTTGCTTTTGGTCATTTCATGGGATTTGTGAACAATAAGGAAAAATACAGCATGTCACTGCACTTATTCCTGAAAAACAAAAAATTCTGTGGTTTCACAGTCTTGTCATAACTAAGGATTACCGAACAATATACTGAATTTATGCTTAAGCCAGAAAATCACTAAGCTTCCTCCAGGTAGGTGGATGCAGAGCACACCAGCCTCCGGTTTGCTTTCGGCTTATGTAACGTCTACCATACTGCCCGGTGATGAACACACACCGTATTTCCCTTATGCAAGGCTCCTGGAGCTCTGCACCGCCTAAATATTCTAAGTGCTGCGTGTAATGGAAGGACCACACACTAACAAATGAATAAACGAATAAGAAGGCACACACACACGCAGCTGCACTTGCTTTTATTTTTAAATGTGTTAAATGAATGAATAATCCATTAATTGCTCATCATGGGCTTTGTTAATTCCTGTCGGCTCAGTTTGTCAGTCATGGGGTGTTAGTTATGTCACCTCTGTGTTTCCTGCTACTGTGACACCTCATCCGAGGAGAGGTCACATCAAACTGGGCTCTGGAGAACAGTTAGCGTACAGCTGTCGGGAGGACGGTGAGGACACGAGTTTTGACTGAAGAACAGCAACACTCATTACAATGCCATTTTCCCTGATTAAGTTATTATACGTTAATGCAAATTTCATTACGTACACGCTTGTTCAGTTTCTTGACAGCCAAAAACTTGTGTCTTTTGTATGTCTTGTAATTTTCTTTTAAGATGACAGCTTTTTTATTCCTCCACATGCTGCCATCAACATTTTGAAATAAAAATGACAGTTTGTTGCAGAGGAGGGTGAGGGAACTAATAGAAAGACACAAAAGAGTCTTAGGCAGGCAGGCGGGCGCACACGCGTACAGTAAACAGGCACGCTTATCCTCACACACAGCGTGCCACTGTGCCAAAATCCTCTACTTTTGTGCAAAAACATGCTCCATTTTCAAAGAAAGTAGTGCTTTACCTGTTTGGCTTTGCACCCCGTGGCACGCTCAGTCTATCCTTATACTGAGGTTAATTAAGTGTGGATATAATCAAGGTCTGATCGTGTATTGATCCCCACTGTGGGACACCGGAGTGTTAAACAATGCTATCCCCTGGGCTTCGATGCAGCAGCAGAGCCCATTCATCCTGCCTGTGAGCGGAGCCTGTGACTGCTGCTGAGTGGTGATTTGGTTTGGTATGGGACAGCCTGGCTTATCTCCTCCGCCAGACAGCAGCGATTCAGCTGAGCCGTCCCAACTGACCCGCTTTGCCCTCACTCACTTGTTTTCTTTTTTGTTAATAAAGTGGTCAGATAAGGTGGGAGCTTTATCTCATTACAAGCCCTAGGACACTCGCCACATTAAATGAACAAATATGCAAATGCTTCCTCTGTTCATGGAGCCGGGAGAATTAAAAAAAAAAAGAGGAGGAACCTACACAAATCTGACTATTATTTTCATTATTCTGCTCCCCTTTTTTCCCACTCTGGCTGTGGTGGCCATTGCACCATTTTTTAAGCATGCTCAGTGATGACTGCTCGCACAATAGGCTGAATGGGCTCATGCATAGAACAGAGGAGAAACCAGAGCAGATAGGATGGAGCTTTGATGGATAAAGCTAACCCTCCTCCCCTTGTAACCCACAAATCAGACTCCGCACTGCAAGGTGAGAAAACAGGACAGAGGGTGAGATGGACAGAGGGGGCAGGGGTGGACGGATAGAGGGTAAAAGGGACAGAAAAAGAGGGGACTGAGAGCTGAGGGGAGTGGAATGGGAGACAGAGAGCTCTGTAAGTGCACCACGCTCTGATAAGAGTAAAAGAATAAGGCCAGGGACTTCTCCATTATCTTTGTGCGCAGCGAGTGTTCATTGGGTGCTCTGATAGGATACTGCACTGTACCCTGCGGGCCTGGCAGCACCATTGTGATGGTATTACTTCCATGGCCAAGACTCGGGAGAAGGGACTGATTTTTTTGTCGCTGCCCAGCCTTTTGTGTGCGGGTGCAGAATGAAAGCGGGGCGAGAATAAAGGCAAGCTACAACAAATAGAGGGCTAGTTATGTGTCTATGTGTGCGTTTTGCATTTTAGATTCTAATAATTGTGCTAAAGACTTTTAATGGCCCATAAGTATGCAGTACGAGACTTTTTAATGAGATTACCAGGGCAGCAATATAGGCCCTGGTGAAGCAATTATTTCCTTGCTTTGAGAATGATCGCTGCCTCCCATATAATATCCTCCTCTCTGTCTCTCTCACTCTCCAGCCATCATTTTTATCTTCACTGTCTACTCTTATTATAATCACTGTTGATCTGTGAGTGGCCTAAGAGTGGCTGAGGGCTGCTATTATGAGTGCGTTAGAGGCATACATGGATACTAATCAAACTACAGGCGAGCTGAGAGAATAATGGCTTTGTGTGCTGGGGGTGAGGGGAGGAACTGCACAGTAATTGTGATTGGATGTAATTAGTCTGCAACGAGCCTAATAAGGTAGCCGGACTTGGCATTGTCACTGACGCATGATTGGTGGGGATGAGATCGGTCACTTGTCCCCGCAGCATTTATAACTCAGCACTTATCATAAGAGGGAGAAATCTAATATCATTATCCAGCTTTTCTGGATTTTACAGTACATTGACCCAGAATTCAATTTCTATAGAGATTTTGTTCCCTTACACTATCTTAATAACCAATATTAAATGTACTGGGCTACATTTTCCATAGCTAGACATTAAATTGTCTAGTGAATAATTAACTTTAAAAAGCTACTGCATGTCAATGATCCTGACTGATAGTGTTTTACCAGGTGGTTAATTTCCTATTCAGCCTCGACTTATTTAACTCTGCAGACCTGAAATAAGTGACACACTTAAAAAAGTTAACTTTCTCCAGCTTATGAGCAGCACATGTGTATGGATAATAGGCGTCTTGGGGACTGAGGGCGTTTGTTGTTTGAAGATTGAGATAGTAGCATGCAGGCATTTAACCCTGCTGTGCATTCTGCCATGTCCACAACATGTCAAAAGCCATTAGCTTCCCTTTTGCACCTGAGGCAAGTGGCGAGGATTGAGTCCCAGTCATAAAACCCTCTTTCATTTGGATGAATGCACTGGTCATAGCTAAAAAGGTCACCAAACATTATGCAAAAGGGGAGAGACAGGTTGAATTTGTCTTCTGTTTGTCTGTCCCGCTGCCCAGTCATTTTCTGCATGCTCACAGTCGAACACGTGCTTTTGATTTAGAGCTGCATGTTTTTACATGCGTGGAGTAAATGTTACACTTGTTTCTCCAGTGATTTGAACACTAACAGACATGAATATTGCAGAACAGTCACATAGTAATAGTCACATTCCTTCAGTCCTCTATAGCTTTTGTCAAAGCCTTTAAGCAGTTAAAAAGTCAACAATTTCAACAAGACAAGCAGTGACATTTAAAGTATATCTCAGCGCCATCATACTACTAACATCGTGACATTCTACAGGAACATACCAGTGTTGCTGTGTTGTTCTCACAGACGCTTTTCCTTCTATGGGAGTTTATCAGTTACCACTACACTATAAAAGAAAGTGCCAGTGAAGTATCCCAGTCATATAATGTGGAACATATTGAATATATTACACTTTTTCAAAAGCTAAATACTAATTACACAGTGCTGTAATTACCAAATTTGTCTTCTGATGTCATGTAAGCTGTGTTTATGAAAAGTGCTACACGAATGACAATGATTATTATTACTTCTAACACTAATGATAAAGAAAATGAACACAGCTTCATTTTTTTTTTACATGAGTAATTGTGTTCTATGCTGCCAATCGATTAATAAGAAAGTGCACTGTTAGACCAGATGCTGAAATGCGGCCGATCATCTGCTATTTAATTCTGACTAAGCAGCAGATTAATTCAGGTATTCATTTAGTTTGACTGTGTTATTGCAGGTTTGTCCAGCCTGTCGCCTTAATTCAATCAATCTACTGTATCGGCATATAAATAAATATTGAACTGGCACACAATTACTCGCCACAATAAAAGTGGTAATTTGTCTGCAAATAGTCTATTGATTTGACTTACTGTGAACATACACTGTAGGTGGATTATTTATGTGTATAGGGGATTTAATGCAGACATGTAGACAGGGTGGGTGGTTGCCCTTTTATACAGTTTATATTTTAGAGTATGGGAGCTTAAGTGCAGCCTATTTGCATAGACCTGGGATGTTTAACAGCATTGATTAATGTGAAGCGATAAACATCAGAGATGAGAAAAACACTCCACAACACTGGTATTACTCTGAACAGCTGCTGAAAACAGAAACATAAAAAAGCAATTAAAGCACATGCCAAGTCAACATAAAAACATCCTGACAGATAAGGCTTTAATAGTTGGCTTGATAATCTCTCGGTCATTTTATCGCCTTTAAGCGGCGGCTGATGTAATTAAAGGCAGAGTGGGTGACTCACCTGTAGGGTAGCGCTCAATGACTGGCAGGTCATCCACCTGCAGAGTGGCATTACCCCCACTCCTCGTAAACTTCACTATATGGTACTTTCCGTCATTTACAAACTTTGACGTCTCCTCAATGTTAATGTCGTCTGTTCCGACATTAAATACAACGGCAATGTTTCCTTTGTCCTGGAAAGAGAAGAACACAGAGAAGAAACGGTTTTAGCGATGATAAACATTACTGTTTTGGACGTAGCCAGTGCTGCTAAGGGCATGTTGGAAAATGATTTTTGGGGAAGGGGTTTTTTGAAAAGGGAAATGTTATGTTTTTAATTTTCTTTGCGGAAGGGAATAGTCTCTTTAAGTAATCTCTCGAGCTCGTCATTCATCTCTGTCCTAAAGCCGGTACCACCTTCACATTATCCTGCGTCTTACCAGACAGCAGAACGACAATGTCAAGTAAAATGTGTCAACAAATTGTTAATGTGTCACAGTGACAGAGTGGCAAAACATTGTTTTATTTGGAAAATAATATTCCAAGACATTTTTATTTCAAGAAAGGTAGACAAAAAAGAAAGATAGTTGTCTGCTGCGTCTCGCTCCCAGGCCACCAGTTCAAAGCGTTTGAGTATCGACGGCCTGGGGACAAGATGCAACAGTCAACTACCTTTCTCCAGAATTGCTCACATGCACTAACATACACGCGTGGCCAGCCTGCTATCAAAACAACAAACAAAGAAGTCCAGATAACAACACACAGACAGGGAGTGTGACTTCAACATAGCAAATAGCTGTTTACTGCTTTATTCATATTAAAGATCTCATATATTTAAACTTTAAATTCCCTTTGCACTTTTAGTTATGAATGACAGCATCAATTGTAACAATCGGTTCTGATAAATTACTCTGAGATATTGTGCTGCGGTTTTGGAGCTGCTCTCTTTGTCAGGAGCAGGGTTGAAGACAATAATAATAACAGAGGAAGGTTAAAAAAAGTGAAAGATAAAGTTCACCCCTTCAACGCAATCACTTTCATGGTGTCTCTTTTTTTTAATTTTAATTTACTACACAAATTAAGAGCTGCGTTGCATGTAAACACAGCAGACATCTGTGTTCGAGACACACTGTTGTGTTTGTATTGAAGATTAAATATTCATTTCAGTTTATATTCGTTCTGGGAAGTCATTAAAATGAGAGGATAAAGGGCAATGGCGAGATTATTAAATTACAACAACATCAATGACTTAATGGAATAATAATAATAATATTTCAATTACACAAACTTTCTTCAGACACTCAGATTGTATACAGCACTTACTCTGCATTAGCTCGACCGCCATTTAACAGAATAAATATTATGGGCATTGTTTCGGAGGAGAATCCTTTTTAAAGGAAATCTATTATCCTTCAGTGTTTTATATAGGTTCTTCTGCATGTAGAAGATCTTGAAATTTAAAAAGGTCAAAGTCCACATCAACAGACGCTCCTTTCTCTCACAGAACACACTGCTCCTGAACAACTCATTAGTAGTTCTTTTAATTTCATGACTTTGTGACATCACACTACGTCACACATTGGCATCATTTATGCCTAGCAGCTGTTGTTCTTAGCTGAGCTGGGTCAGGCATGTGTGAGCTGACCAATCAGAGCAGGCTGGGTGTGCAGGAGGGGGGTCCTTAAAGAAACAGGAAGCTAAAACAGCATTTCATACAGAGGGGGGGGAAACTCATGTGTTTTTTGAAGCCTAAAGCATGTAAAACTAATCTAGTAGTAACCCACAATAAAATTACAAACCAAAAAAAAATAGATGTCTCCTTTAAACATACAATCTCTGTCACATCACAGGGGAAGGTCCACAGGTTGGCCAGGGTTGGCAGAGACATCCAACAGATTCTGAACATACTGTAATAGGTCTTTCTTTGCTATTATTAAACAACAAAAATAACTGTATGTAATTTTAGTAAGACAAAACTTCTGATTCTGCAGTTTCATTCTTTAAAAAATACCACAGAATCATAATGAGACAGGAAAACACACTGTGGTCCTTCTGTGTTTCACATCTGTTATCCCCTCTATTAACATGCAGCACACGCTCTTGTTGAGGAATGTTTCTAATCATTTTTTTTTTTCATTTTTTGCTGTGTACATGCAATGGTATGCTGTATGACTCAAACTGCAAGACCTGCTGGCATGACCGTAAGGTCGATTAATGTATAGATTACTGGCAGCCACATGTAACATATGTGTGGTTAACGAACCCTTTAACAGCACAAACAGGCAGACTGCGCATTTTTTCCTTTGTGTTCATAACATCAGTTAAATAAACTACATAGTTAACGGTTAAGAGCATCTCCTCGAGCTCCAGTGCTCTGTGTTCCTGTTCTGGCCTTCTGTGTGATGCCGCCATCTGGTTCTTTAAAGTGCAGCAAACACACACATCTATTTGCATCAGCCATTCATACCAGCAAGCAAACACACGCACACACACACACACACACCCAATCCTCTTTGCTTCCCATTCAAAATACTGCAGACACACCCTTTTCATCACTATAAAAACCCTCAAGAGGCTTCAAAAGATTCCTGAGAGGATATCAGTGAATCGGAGCAGTTTGTGGGAGACTGAATCATTAAATTGCACGGAAAACTGCCGTCATTACACGGCGGGTATAAAAACATAAGCATGGAACCATAAAGAGTGAGTCTCAAAGGAAGTTTGAACCCAGCTTAGCCTCAGTCTCCTCAGATCCACATGTGATGGGTATCTACTCTAATAAGCTCTTTTTACAGTGCATGATCGAAGTCCCCGAATCCTACTGCTTAAGCCAGCTGAGATGAATGCTTATGTTGGTGCAGCCTCTCTCTCTGCTTATGAGCTGCAGTGAAAGGAGCATCTGGTTGGAGGCTCAACCTACTGTAGCAGCGCAGCACTCTGCATGTCATTATCCAGTCAGCACAGCCAATACTACACTACATCTCTCTCTCTCTAACTCTGCCATATGCACACACACACACACACACACACACACACACACACACACACACACACACACACACACACAGACTCTTTTTTAAACCCCCTCAACAAATAGACACACACACACACAGAACCCGGCGAGTCGAGCATGTCTCAGAGCCAGAAGCTAAAGTTCAATTAAAACCATTTGTAAAGTGTCACACCGTGTTACCAAAACTAGGACAATTGTATGCTCTGTAATGTAATTTCAACAGATTATATAATCTGATGCATTAAAGCTACAGTGTAAACACAATTTACTGACTCCTCGTGGGCATAAACACCAATCAACAAAAACTGAAAAGCAGATGGCTACAGTACACTGACTGCAGCTTGTGTCAGGTTTCGAGAACTGAATGGGCGAGTGGATCGTCTGTAGACGCTGGTTTTGTAGTAAAACCTTGTGTTGGTTGTAATCTGTCATTTTAAGAGATTTGCCCTTCTTGAAACCCTTCAGCATGAGCCGCAGAGACAGCAGCTTCACAGCAGGACTAACGGCAGCGAGAGACAGCAGACACCACGAGCTACTGCAATCATCAGACCTCACACCAAGGCGGATATTCACACAATTTTCTCGAATATAGAGTAAACTTTAACATGAGACGAGCATATATGATTCCAGAAGGGAACATTCCTCCTGTCAAGGACTACCACCCACTGAATACATTCATTCTGAACTTTTTTAGTACCACTGCTCGTGGATGAAAAAAAAAGAAGAGACAAAAAAAAAAAAAAAACGGTTTAGTGGAGGGACCAACCCAATTAAAATCCTGCTTTTAATAGCCTCCTTCAATTGACTTTTAATGTTCCCCATGGTCTCGTTAATAAATTTACTGCATTTAGTCACAAACTGCCAACTCAAATTTCCATAGCCTGACAGAAAAGCCTACTTCACAGTCTTGGAAGAGATGAAGACATAGATGAAAGAGGGGGAAACAGACAGAGGACAAAAACCAGACCATCAGATTTAGGGAGTCAGATATCAGATGAAAGATAAGAGCTAAATCTTCATGCTGAGAAAATACAAAGTTAAATTTCTGACATGCTCACAGCCCGTGTCTCTGCCGTATTAACGTGATTAACGTTGACTGTTATTGCCTCTGCTGCTTCAGATAGGGCTGGCATTGGCTTTAAACGCCAATATCTCTAAATAATAATCCAATACGTTTTCAGCATTTCCTGAAATTCGATCTACTTAGACAAGTAGTTTCTCAGTTAGTCCGCCACTGAGAGGAGCCTAATCCTGGAGCTCTAATAGGGTGCGGGCTTATGTCGGACAGTGATTGATAGCTGCTTACATAAACCAAGCCCATTACACTCTGCACGATTTTAGGGCTGCTCACTTGGTAAGTGCTGCTCCCCAAAGGGGGGCCCCCTTGGGAACATACAGTACGGTGCACACATACCGCACCCGAAGAACTCAACCCTGCCTGACGCTCTGCACGCTGCCTTGATTAATTGCTCATCAAGCTGCAATAGAGTTTAATTAACTGATGAAGTTGATCCACCATTCTCCTCTAATCTGCTCTCTTTTTTTTTTACGCTTCTCATCCCTGCAGCTGGAGGGTGGAGTAGCTGCAGCAGTACTCGGGGTGTCAGTTTCTCGTTAAAACTCTCCATCTGCGCTCATTATACAACCATGGAGATTGTTGTTTTACTCGCTATAAAGCTGCAAAACAGCCTCTGCAGACCAAGTGTTTTTTTCTGTAATTATTAGGAGCACTGAGTAGCATCGTTTTATTCTCCTCCAATCACGTCAACAAAACCGTGTCTGAACAAATATGTTCAAAAAGTCTTCTTCATGACAGCTAAGGTTGTGAAATATCGACAAAACTCTTGGTAACAGTGTGTCACATAAATAATAAATCACTTAATAAATAAATCATGCTCGTCTTACGTTTTTGTTAAAAGGATATGGTATGTTGTTCATAATCTGCTTGAGGGTCAAACAAACCGAGTGCAAAAACAGAAGCACGTCGAGTCGAAATGATCCGCACACTAGTAAACGGTTTACTGCAGCGAGCTTATTTCCCTTTGGCCCACGCAAAGGCGACGCAAAAAAGAAAGGGAGTGAAAAGCCGTATTCGAGATGGTGTCGGGCCTCTTCTCCAATCCCTGCAAAAAAAAAATGAGCACCGCGGTGTAGGCTGTCCTAATCTTTTGCTTGTTTATGAGTCATTCATGTTGACAACCATTGTGCACACGTCACATTTCATATCTCACCAGTCTGACGCCACGGGACTGCAACACATCTCCCTCCAGTGCACATGTCTGTTAGGGGTCTGTTGGCAGGTGGGAGAGCACCTCCGTCAGCCCTTCAGTGTGTGTCATGTGCGCGGGTGTCTCTGTGTGCGTGTTGAGGGGATATTACGCTCTCACTGCAGAAGCTAAATGTCTTAATGCAGCTAGGGCAAGCAGACTGTACTGTTCACCTTATCTTTTAATTACCTCTGACAGTCTTCTGCCCCCCCCCTTTTTTTTTTTTTTAGTAAAGCTCTTTTAATGAAATTACAGACATAATGGAATACTTAGGAGGAAGAAAATGTTCTTTCTTTCTTACAGCATGTGGTCCATATCCTGTACATTATGCCGTCTATACACCTGTAATTACGGGTGAGCAAACGTGTATATGCAATCACACGGACATCATTTTTTACAGTGTAGTAAATTCATAACAAACCTGGAGGCAGTATAAAAGCAGCACTTTGGTGTCGCAGAAAATGAAATTTCAGCCTCATGGAAGTGCCCTATGATACATTAACTCCCTAATATCCCAAACAATTTAATGATGTTATGGACTGTGACAAAGCTACAGCATATTGTCTCTATGGGTTTGAAACCAGTGGGGCCTGTGTATTCAATTTTATTTCACAGTCTATAGCGGGAAAAGATAAAAGCTTCAACTTCATCTATCACAGAAAATACTTATACAATCATACATAGCACATAAAGATAGAGTACTTAGACATACTGTGCCGTAAAATCAAAAAACGTACCACCTCTTCTCATGGATGGAGAAGTTTTTTAATAATACATCCTTCTCAGTCTCCTCCAATCTGCATGTACAGTACACCTTAAGGTTCCTTATCACTGTCTGACACGTGGGTGCAATTAAAATATGACTAACACTGTCACATCTTGGCACACACATTAACATCCCCGTATGGCATTACTGTAAACAACTGTACTGTAAGTGTCAGTATATTGCTCCTTTTGTACACACAGGTGAGAGCTCTTAAACAGAGAGCCCTCAATAAGATAATGTGCTGCATCACATTTTCAACACGTATCTTTATCATACATTAAATCAAGATGTAAAATAAGAAACCAGATATTTGACCTCGCTGTTTACTTTCAGAGGTTTCCCACTTAAGCATAATTCAGGACATTGATTTAATATCCTTTTTGCATCTAATCATCATTGCATTACTGTGCTATTTTACGTATTAAGTCTAATGTCAAAGTCAGACGCTGCCGACATGTACTCTAATTATTTGGTTGGAGAAATATAAGCGAGTCACCTGCATACATGGGATTACTCATCAGGAGATGACCGAAAACACAGGCCTGTTTAACAAGAATTCAACTGCAGAGTAGTCGAGTTACTGTAAATATACAACTTGCACAAAGATATACAACATTCAAGTCAGAGCCTCGTTTAAAGATAAATTCACCCAAAAATAAAAATTTTGATGGAAAGTCGGGTGAAGATTCTTCGTGGGGTGGATTTATCCTTTAACTTGCATGGCAGTGGTGGAAAATACCATGTCTTGTACTTCCTGTCTTCCTGATTCTGCGCCACAGGTTAGCCAACTTTCATGGTACAGTATGTTCTAAAACATGAAACAAAGTTATTCGATAAGGCCTCCCCCTCCTCCCCGTTCATTTCACATCGCCTCCGAGCATTTCCAGTGCGGTGAGGTACAAGTGTGTTTGCTGGGAGCTCGACTTATTTCAAAATCAAGTCCGCAGGCTAAAGTGCCTAATTATCTGTGAAGTTGGCTTGAAATTGTTTCCATTGCTAGGAGACGCTATCAAGTGGCTTTCTGCAGGAGAGCTTCGTCAAATACCTCGAGTTAATAAATCATCGAGCCAGCCGCGGCAGCTGTTTGAAGGATGGCGCAGAGAGAATAACAGCAGATGCACGGCTATTGTACCATTGCAAGAAATGCAATATGAACACATTAATTTATGCTTATGTATAATAGAGCAGCACCTTCTTTGTGAGACGTATTGTGAAAGTATACATATCCACAAAGTGTTTTTACAAAGGGGGACTTATTGGAACATAAATGCCGCTTTCTACTCATTAGCAGTGGAGTTCAGAAGTTTACATTCAGATGGGAGTGACAGGAGTGCCCGTAATGGGAGCTGGCCAGTGGCAGTTTTGAAAAAGCACCGCTTGTCTTTTCCTGAGATGACATTTGCTGTCCATCTCCACTCTTTCTCTTTGGCCCGCCTGTGACACATTCCATCAAGAGAGGTCAACAGATATCTGAAATTTCGTTCTCTCTCACTCAAAGAAATCAATTCAGGTTTCAGGTGATTCTCCTGTCTGTCCACTTGTGACAGCTGGCGTGCAGTCAGGGGTGAGTCGACCTTCATCTCTGTCCTCTCGCCGTCAGGACTTCCTGCGTCCCCCTGAGCATACTCTGAGTCCAGCTCACTTCATCTGGGCGGTTCACGCAGCACGGCTTTCTGGCTAAATAAGATCAAATATAATCGAGCGTGCGTTCGGGGAGAGAATGGGGGTGGTGCAATCATCTTAGTGAGAGATGGGGAGGTGGGGAGAGAAAAAAAAATAGCGAGCTCAAGTGGAGCTGGGGACATATGCCTGAAGGCAAGGAGCATATGCTGCGACTGACCCCTTACTCTTTACGACAAAAACTCAGACACAAAACATGCTAAGAATACACATCAGGACAAACATTTTGTTGCGTCTACACAGATTTTCTTTAGTGCCGGAGAACAACAACAGATGAGTGAGTCCTAAATGTGTAAATCTTACAGAATTTCTCCTCCAGATGTTTTACAGCCTCAAAATCAGAAATAAAATAGAAAAGATGTTTTATTTTGAAGGTATCCACTGAACATGGTTTCTCATAATAATGAGATCACTCTTCATAAATATGCAATCCCCTCGTTTGCTACCGAGCTCTGTTCCACTATGTTTTCTCACTGTATGCGCTCTGTAATTATGTGACAGGTTTGCTAATCTTGTAAAAGGTGTCACACACATTTCACCTCAGTAACGGAGAATTGCAATTTCAACACAGTTTGGCTAAATTATCTCACATTAACATAATCATGGCATTGTGTGTTGGATTCATAATCGTGTCATTATTTTGGGACGCTGATGAAACAATGAATTTATAAAACATGTGTAATCTTGACTTGGAAAAGATTTTAAACATTCATTGCGCAATTGAGGTCATAAATTTGTAAATATGAGCATGATAGAGCGTAACAGGGTACAGCCAGTGACTATTTTCTTGAAGAGCAGATATTCATTCCGACTATGAAGCGCCATAAAACATTTAAATTCTCCAAATGGTTCTCAGTTTTCTCATCGCTCCGCTTTTGTCTCAGTTTGAGATAGAAAACCCGGCTGGAACGAATGCAACCAGCAGAGCTTGAGCCTTTCCTTATAACACATTTGTCATAGTGGTGGACTAAAATAACAGGACTCTCGGTATGAAGTGAGGTGAAAAACAACAGTCTGGTTGCTGCTTATGTTGTCGGCAATGACAACTGATTTAGACGAACAATGCAAAACATGTCAATCTGCAACAGTTGAAGTGAAAAATAACGAATTATGTTTATGAGACATTCCCTTTACAGTTTTCTCTTGAGTTGCAAAAAGAACCTGTAACTCTGAAATCAATTTCACCTCTGTGAACTCTGTCACACACTGAGAGGTGATTTAAAAAAAGTTCTTTTTATAATTAAAATGGGGCTATTATTGGGAAGCACTGCTATGTTTCTCTACTGAAGTATAATACATTCACCTAACACTTCAGCTGATGTGGGCTGCTGGAATAATATGTTGGATATGCTTTTCTGACTTTTGCTCATATCATTAGTGGTTATTGCTGCTTTGGATCAAGTTTGCTCCCTTGGACTATGTCTTGTTCTGCACAAGAGGGAAAATATTCAGTGGTGGGTTTAGACACTGATGACAATCAAATGCAGAAATAATCTGCAAATAATATCATCTTTATGGATCAACATCTTAGTATTTACTGTAGGACTTCCTAGTGAAAGTATCATTTCTTTACAACTTCTTTCAATAGGCTTGGGGAGGGGCTGAAGGACTTATACCGAAAAGAAACGTCAGGCCTATTGCGTATGCAAAGGTATTTAAGTTTGCATAAGTAGACTTCATTTAATAGGAGAGGTAACATTACAATCAGTCACCCAAGTAAAGTATATGTATGGGAAACACTGTTATACATTTAATAGATGACATGTACTAGGAGACAGTAAGTTTAAGGTGCCCTGAGGGCAAGTAATATGCTCTCTGTGGGAGACCAGGCACCGCACTGGCAACCCCTGCCATAGCTTATGATTCGAATCATTTATATGCTAAATGACGGCATTGTCATCCTGGAAGAGACAACTCCAATCAGGATAGAAATGTTTAATCATAGAGTAAAGGTGAACAACTGGACTCAAACCATGCCAGAAAAATTCCCCTTTGCTGCATAACATAGCCACCGCTTCTTATGTTTCTGTACTTATCTATTCAGATTTTTCCTTTAATTTGTTATCCGTCTTTGTTCATATTCACCAATATTGCATGGGACAAATGGACTTAACTACAGATTTAACAATACATGGCAAATAGTGAGCAAGAGGTACTGGCCATATGAAACTATGTCGATCTCTATTTACAATGTCTTAACTGTTGGATTCATCATGCAGACCTGGTAGTTTTTTCTACCACAGGCAAGGAAAGTGAAAGGAAAAGGACTATTTATAAATCAAAGGTATACTACATGGTCACCCAGGATAACATACGGACAATGTTATGATAAATAAATGGTAATAACGCTGTTGTTTTTCTGCATTAATTTCCATAATAATCCATATGTAGAGACTCTCAAAACATGTCTTAAGCTTGACACGATATTTGGTCATTTGCTACGGTGGACTTCTGCGGATTCCAAATGTAAAAATGTCCAATTATTTTTTATCACGCTCTGCCTTTCATATGCTAATTAATGAACTCAGTTATCAAGAGCTTGAGATTATGACCTTTGTAAGAATCTTGAATTAAGCTTATTATGTGATAACAAGTCACTGTTCGCTAACCAGGAAAAACTTCAGGTCGATACCATATCTCCTCTTTCAACATGGAAAACATTTTGGACTTTGATGATATGCTGAGACGAAGAAAGTCTGCAAACTTAACGTATTCGGAGAGTCCCTGATAAAGTGGTCAGAACAACATGCAAGAAAATGAGTATATGGGGGTACTATGAGGAGGTCAATCCGGCCACCATGTCTCCAGTGTTGTTCAGTGAAGAGGAAACATGGGAATCAGAAGTGGGGTCAGACAGGGTTTGAGGAGGGTTCATTTTTTCAAACCTCCAAAAAGAAGCAACTCCACTTTGACTCACTCTTTCAAAAGTATGTTCTTCACATACTTTTATTTACAAGAAATACATTCACTTTTCTCTTTGTAGAAGAGAAAAGTTTCTTTTTTTGAATCGAGGGTCTATGAAATAAAAATAACATGAAGTGTTGAAAAGACTGTGACCTGTGAAACAGCAACACATCCCCCGTACTGTAGATCTGTATTCCACTATAGGCACTATAAGCCTCTCATGTTGTTAGATGCAGAGCAGCGAATGGCGTCCAAGTAACATCGACACCATCATTAACTGGTACATTAAAGCTATTTTACATTTGGCACCAGAGGCTAGAAAATCCAGAAGCTGTTCCTTCTACAGCACACATTAATCTTAGAGTCTCTTGATTTTAGTAAAGTACATCAGAAATAGCCTGAAAAGGGAAATGTGATAAATGATGGATGCTTTTGTTGTACATCTAAAAGAGACATAATTTTAAGGTTCATGGTTTTATTTTGGGCTACTACTACCCCCTCTGTCTGAAACACAATGTTTTAGTCTCTTTAAGGCCTCCCCCTCTCGAATACCCAGTCCTCCTTTGATTGGTCAGCTCACACATGCCTGAGCCAGCAATGCTAACAACAACATAGCAGCTAGGCTAAATTTAGTCTAACCATTCAGCATAAATTATGCAAATGTGTGACATGATGACAAAGTGTGAAGTCACAGGATTAAAGGTGGGACTACTGATGAGGTGTTTTCAGTGCAGAGCAGTGTTTTCTGTGGGAGAAAGGAGCTTCTGTTGGTGTGGACTTTGACCTTCTAAACTTTCAATATATTTTAAATGCACAAGAACCTATATAAAACAGTGAAGGACAGGAACAAAAACATGTCCCATTTAAGAATATTGTCAAACATTTACAATGAACAGGAATCATGTTTTACTCAGGTACACATATCATAAATTATCTGTTATACAGCTCTGTTTTTGAGCCCTATAACTTGGTACTATTCATCTTTTGGAGACTTTTATGAGAAGCAATTTGTAAGCTTTCATTTTGCCGACGAAATAATGTCCAATCCTTGTTGTTTGTGCTGTCAAAATATCCATAAATTACTTGCTATTCATTGGGCAAACGAACAAAAGCCTATAAAGATAAACCTTAAAAAAGACTGAAATGCAGTTACAGCAATTATCATAAGAAGTAGTTTGTTATCTTTTTTTTTTTTCATGTCTGTTGATGGCGGAAAACGAATATTTACTGCAAAATGGAATTTCCAACATCAATCTTATCTCAGACTTTAGATTGAGAGAAACAGCACCAACGCTTTATGTTGTCAAACTAAAGAAATGCTTAAATCAGACTCCAATAACAGCCTGTAAAACTAACATTTTGCTATAAGGATTCTCACAGCTGTAGAGGCCAAAATGTAACGTCTAACCTGTTAGAAATACCAAACACCAAAATGGACCCAGTAATGTGAATATCCAATAGCCTTTATTGAACTGGGTTAAAGTGTTTTAGGGTGCGTTTTCCCTTTAAGAGAACCCTGGAGTACTTGTTTCTAATACCTCCACAGAACTGGGAAGCTGCCAAGCTTTAAAATTGCCACCATCAATCAAGAGGTTTTAAAGGATGCAACAAGCAATTTCATGGATGACTTTTTTTTCAACTTCTCCAACATTATTCCCCATCAGCTCCATGTATTATTGTGCCATTTCCTTCCCCGACTCCACACACCTCTGTTCCTCTTTGATTCAAAACGCCACAGACAAAAAGAGTTTCTCAGTGCCCTCTCACTTATTCATGTCCGCTGACTTCTCCATCTTTTAATGTTAATGTAGCTCAAACTGATTTTTCCAATCCCTACACAGAGGAGGAATACATTAAAAGATCTGGAACAAGAGGTGTTAAGTTATGACAAGGACTACGCTTTACTTAAACCTCGGAGGAGAGAATCTCGTCCTGGATTTTTCAGATAATGGAAGACTACGTTTGCCTTCAAAAATACTTTAAAAATGTAATTCTACACGCTCTGGCGGCGGCTCTCGGGCCCCTTTTTCATTTTGAACAATGCCAGGCAGATGGAGGGGTTTACTGGGTCTATTTGTGATACAGAATCAAGCCTCTTTATTTGCCTGCAAGCTGTGTATCCCTTACAGCAAGCGGTTGAGGTGAGATCCAATCTTTTTACCCCAATCAATCAAAGCTGAGCACATGAATGGAGAGAGAGAGACGAGAGTGTATATTTGACAGGAAAAATCATAGCAAGAAAAGGAAAATAAAAAAGGATGGTGTTTAAATAGAAAAAAGTCCCTTAATATTGATTTCAAGGTAAATCTTAAAGCTTCTCCCTTTTATGCTATTTGGCCACCATAAAAACTATTTAACAGAAATAGTCAGACTCGCAGGACAGTGCTGTCCTACTTTCCTATAAACCAAAGCGAGAGCACATTCAAATGATCACGAGGGATAACCGTGAAAATGTGTGATTTCTGCAGCAAATGGGATATTTACTGAATTGTTGTTTTCGTCTTGTTTTTCCCAGACAGTCCTTAAAACGCCTGTCTCCTCCCAGCCATATCTTTTCAAAACACAGGGGAGCCTGATACTTACACAGAGCACCCTAAAGAGATATGGGATCATTGTCTTTATCCCCGGGTCCAGCAGCTATTTTTGAGCGAAAACTGACCCAGCGCCTGTGCTGATGGATGCTTCGATACACTGCAGAAGATGGTTAGGCAACAATAACCTCACGAGAACCAGGAGTATTAGAAAATATATTGGGTCTTAGTCTGTTTTGATGTGCTTTTCTGCACTGACATCTAATTTTCTGTTGAGGCTGTTGAATACACAGTTGAGTGATCACTAAAGACAGAAATGGCTTTCTCAGTTGGAGCACACAAAAGCTGCTCCACCATAAGTTGATGACCTGCTGCACTTGGCCAATCACAGCCAGCCGTTGGACCTCACTTCAATACATCTTAACAAGCTGCTATTCTCGGTGATTTATCTGCCAGGCTGGGCAGTAACATTCAACGATGAATGCTAATGTACATACTCGGTAAAGTTGAGATTTTCAAGTTAAAAACAAGCTATTTTTAATATAAACCAAATAAGTTTCAAATGGAATACTTTTCACAAGAACAGCCATCAACGCCAGCCGACGGCCTCTACTCACCCGCCAATGATTTAAAATTCATCTCTCTCCTCTGTCCTATGGCAGGCTGACATTATGGTGTCGAAGAAAGTGCCTGTTAGGGCCACAGAGCAAGGTGACAAGTCTAGCCAGGAGCCGTCATTATAAGCCAACTGAGTCTGGCTTGAACCCAAATACATTTTCATAAAATGGCAGCAGCCGCGCTTTTTCTTTTCCTTTCCATTCTCCAAATTAACACACTCCCATCGCAATCATGAGCATTGATTTAAATTGATCTCAATCATCTCAATCAACTGCGAGACACCGCGAACGTATATTGTAATTTTTTTTTTTCTAATTGAGGAGGGGGGGAAGCGTCATCCAACCCACTCAATTTCAGGATTTTGTCCAATTATTCTCACTTGTCATTTATTGTGAGTGTAGTAACGAACACCTGCTCAGGGATAAATGGTGTGGGGCGAAAAATCTGCCAATGGACACACTGACAGTGGTGCTGACAGCCCCTCTTGAAGGTGATGACAAGTAGACACCAAGTGACATATATTTGGATGTTTGTCATCTCGGTGGAGCTGAGCAGGCACTTTCATCCTGGTCCATTGTGCTTTGATGCAGCAGCCTCGTCTCTGCCTCCCTCGTACATACAGGTTTAGCGGGGAAAAAACAGTGCAGCAAAATGATCTACACCTTTTCTCAACTGCAGTTTCTGTGTTTGTTGCTCTCTTAAATGATCTGTACCTGTGATCAATTGATGCCATACACAATGGTAGATACTGGTGGCAACACAATGGCGCTGAGCGGCTAACTCGCTCCCCTGACACACGGCTGCCCCCGCCACCGCCTCATTCATCTTCACACAGAGCCCGTGTTGGTCACTTGATATTCATCAATTGATTATCATTACGAGGACTGAACTTTGTAACTCTGCACCGTGTAGCGATTGAATGGTTAACTAGCCGAGGTATTGACACTTTTTAATTGTTGTACGATGAGGAAGCCAATTACATTTGGTCTAATGAGAGGAAATTGATTGAGGCACACTCTCGGGTTGCATCAACAAGAAATTGATGGGAAAAAGTGTGTGATCCTCTGGGTTCAGGCGTTTATTTTTGAGATTGTTTAGCACCCTCTAATGAGACGATGTCACCTCGCCAGTGGTGCTGTTTGCATAATGTTTTTTTATGCATAATGTTTTTTTTCTGTCATTGATTTTCTCCAGTTTTGACCCATATTTCCAACTCTAAACTGGCTTGTCTAGGCTCCACGAGAAGTAGGGCTGCATCTAACAATTATTTTGAGGTTTTTTACTGATTAATCTGCTGATTATTTTTCACGATTAAAGCTGCTGTTAGAATCCATCCTCTCTATGTCACCAAATGAATGCGCAGCAGTAATTGCCAGACATAGCAGCAAACAGGAGGATCCTGCTCTCTGCGCGTTCATGAGCAGACAGTCCTGATCTCCCTGATTGGATAAGGTGGGCAGGGATACCAGCAGCTTTCTTTTCTCTATTACTGCATGAGTTAGGGGAGGAGAGACATGGGTTGCTGACCAAACACTATAGAATATAGAGCTATTTAACACTTATTCTCATTCAAAAATATTGCTAACAGCTTTAAAGGAGCACTATGTAGTTTTGGAGAAGACATTCAAAGTTAGAATTTTAATATTTACAATATTAATGAAGAAATAACACAAACACTTCCATAACTGAATAAACGAGTTGTTCTCAGAGGTCCCAAATACACTGTTTGAAGCTAGAATGGTGGCAGGGTCCGCCAAATATAAACATGGTAAAACAGTATGAAATTGTGTTGTCCTTTAAGCACAGTTTGCTTATTCAGTTTATTCAGTCATGAAAACGAAGTTTGCAGTGAGTCAATGACGATCTTTCTCTTCTAATTAAAATGCGTTCCCCAAAACTACATAGTGCACCTTTAATCGATTAGTCAAGTAGTCTATAAAATGTAAAAAAAATCGTGAAAAGATGCTCATCACAATTTCCTACAGTTAAAAACACTTCAGATTGCTTCTTCTGTCTAACCAACAGTCTAAAAACCAAATAATCATTTACTGTCATAAGTGATCGAGAAAAGCAGCAAACAAAGAAAAGTTACATTTAAGAAGCTGGAACCAGCAAAAGAAAATGATCAATTGACAGAATATTTGGCAACAAATTTTCTTTCAATCAACTACTTGTTACAGGCCTAGTGACAAGGCATGATGAAGCAGTATTGCACCTGCCAGGGGCCATTTTGCAGACTCCTCTAGATTTCCCATTTCAAACTCCACATACCCTCTAGTCTTACTGCAACTCAGTGGCCTGTTTTTTGGACTGTGGTCAGTTCTTCTGTGAGCTGCCGGTTATGGCACATAAAGGAGCTGCACCTGCTGGTGGTGAAATTAGAACAGGGCAGTCAGGTGTTACTACAGTACACCTTAAAACCTGTCAGACAGAAAAGCACAGCACTTTTGATTTGGCCTCTCCAGAAGTTGGGGCCAAGGATGTGGAAGAAAGGCAATTTGCTGATACCCTGTTTTTTCCCCCCACAGTTAACCTAATTTCTGCATGTAGGGCAATTTCTCTCCTACCTGTCCAGAGATAAGGAACACAGTTCAGCCAGCTGAAAGAGCAGGCTGGGATTGACTTCCCCCTGGGCCTGCTGACATCTCTGACTTCAAAGTACCACCCAGACATGTAGGTAATAACAACTGCAAACTATTCAGACCTCTGTCACCGCTGAAATAACTCACCTCGAGCTAATTGGTGACACCGAGTATATGGAGCTATAGTAGCATCCTCAGTATTAACAGCTACTTAAAAACTAGTGGTTAGTTTCATTTCTTTTCAATTGAGAGAAACGGGAGGGGACTTGATCCACACAATTTTCATCTCCATTTCATCATGAATATGTAAACTGCAGCCATTTCTCTGGTAAAACATGATCCGTAGGGGCAAAGGCAATGTGATGAAGACTTGTGTCAGGCCAAGTGAGCTGGAACTGATGGTGCACATAATTAATGGTCTGAAATAGACTGAGAATTAGTGCTGGGCTGGGATGTTAATTGACTATGATACTTGGGCTGGTGCCTCTCAGCCCGAGGCTCTTACTCTTTTCCCCTTGCTTTACTCTATCACTTCGCTTCGATTTTCACTGTGTCCTATTTCTTCCACTCCTCGCTTTGCTTTCTCCTGATTTTGCCTCCTACTCAATTCCCCTCTCCCTTTTCCAATCTCATTTTCCATGTTTCTTATCCTTTCCTTGTCAGTCTCCTTTACCTCTAAGGTATCTGGGACTTCATAAACAGAGTGGGGAGAGACATGTGACGCGTACTTCTCATGTTGAAGCAGCTACCTACACAAACTTTGCAAGCTTTGGTTGTCTCGGGACAGAGATGTCTCTGTAATGATGGCAGAGATGCAACACTAATAGGACTACCATGTCAACATGCATGCATGCACACGCAGTGAGAGAGAGCCGCAGGTTTACAATGAATGGTTAGCATGGTGTTGTCTTGGTATCACCTGTTTAGCATCCTCTTCCATAATTCATCTACTTAAACAGATGACCTGTGCAACTCTGGACACGGGTGTGGAAAAAATGCAAACAAGGTCATAAATAAGCTGTGTGCAGCATTTTCTTCCAGTTTCCTTTTTCATTTTCACGGAAGCTTTTCTTTTTCATGCATCGCGTGACGCATTACAGCGACAAGTAGGTTTTTGTTCACACAAAGGCAAAAAAACAACAGAAAAACCCCATTATCTATACAGTCTTTTTAGGCCAGCCTGAGTGTTGTTGTTGGTCATCTTTTCTTAAAATAATAATAGACCAAATCACTGTGACGTCAAGCTTACAACAACAGTCACTTCCTGGTAGACGACTGGTGGTTCATTTGCATTCTGCAGATCGGCAAACTAGTTTATTTGTGTTTATATTATTATTATTATCATTACTATCATTCATATTATTATTAGTATTATTATTATTATTATTTTTATATGAGATATTAAAGCATTTCACATGGATTAGATGTACACAGGTAGCCAAAATGGAAGCACCAGAAGCTGAGATATCCTGACTTTTAGTCCACAACCACTGGAACCTACATTTCCCATAATTGCATCTTTCATTAGACCCTCCATTCCTGGTTATTGCCCACTTCATTTAAATTTAAATTCCCAGTTGGTAACACAGGCCTTCTGTCTATAAGAGAGTTTCTATAGAGTTTTGTTTTGTTGAAAGTTTCTTACTTAGGCGAGGAAGACATTATACAACTGTTAGTACTGCTCCTTTAAGTAAAAAATAAAGTCTCACGGCTGTCCTCTGTAGATCGACTCTCCTTAAAAATAAATGAGATTTAAAAGTAAGATCAAATAATGCGATATGCCAAAATTTGTAATTAACACTGCTCAGACTGAGGCTTAGACCTGCAGTACTGTTAGCTGGCAAGAAAACATAGGAAAAAAAAGCTACTGACAATTATCCAAATGAAATTCAGTGTATAAAAAGGAATGCCCTTTAACTCTGTGTTATAACTGCGCGAGGAAGATATTATTTATGTGACAGAACCTGGACTCTTGCATTTTTGAAAGAGGGAGTTCTGAAGTTCCTGTTTTTGTCTTTAACTTATTTTTTATAAGGCGCTGGATGTGAGTAGGTTCGTCTGTATTTGTATGATATACAGTAGACATTCAATTCAATGATAACAGAGCAATCCCGGCTGCCATCCTTACCACACCCAAGCAGAAAATACAGCCCGGCTGAGGCAGTTCGGTTTTGATAATAGAAAATCAGACACTGCCAAAGCTTCTCGACCATCATTAATCTCCTGCCCCAGCGCCTGACTCGCAGGGAGTGACTGGTGAAGGAGAGGAGGAGAAGCAGAAGATAGAGCAGAAAAGGAGATACTGAGAGTGAATGAGAGGAGTGAATTAGAGAGAAAAAGAGGAAGGCAGTCCAAAGCGAGGCGAGGAAGATGAAAAACTCGATTACAGAGAAGAGAGAAGGTGGAAAAGTATAGAGTAGGTAGACTGGATGGGCGCTAAAGAGAAAAGGAATTCAGGGTATTAAGGCTAACAGCAGGAGCTGGTCCATGGGGAACCTGCTGGACTGATGGTATAAGGTCGGCCTCATCACTCCGTCAGAGATTACATCGTGTCCAGATGTCTGGTTGTCCACACGCAGATAGCAATCACAGTCATCCCAATACCTCCCCCATCACAACCCATTACTCTATCTCTCAGCCACAGACGCCGCTTCCCGGCTACACATGTTGCTTCGGTGATGATCCCAGTGCCATCAGACTGTCGCTGAGGTCTCACCTGTCACTGTACATGAGCGTTACCTCCCGTATTACTAAGTAGGCTTTTTGCGTAGGCAGTTGTGGCTGAAGCAGAGTGAGGAAAGGCTGCCATTGATTTGTTGCACTGAAGGACAGGCTGAGGTTGGAGGCCTGAGGTTGTGGGGCTGAGGCTGCGCCGGCTGTCAGGGTTTAAAGGCTGCTGGAGTTCTGAGACAGCTCAGTGTACAGAGGCATTTATCATCAGCAAGGTAACTGGCTTCTCTGAGAGCAACTCAGGCGAAAAATGAACAGCTGCCATGGCTGCGCTCACAAAGACCCCGCTATTCTTTCTGCCTTTCAGCGGCCTCAGTTTGCAGCAACAGGAAACAAGTCAGACATATTGTCATTCAGATACATAACTACTCACAAAGAGCCATATTTGTCTGGCTGGAAATGACACGTTGAAATGGAGGGCTTCTAAACTGCATACAGTATGCAGGAAAGGAAACAAAAACAAAAACATTTCAAATAAAAAGTATCTGGCAAGCGTGTTTGCTGTGCTTGGAACTGAAACTTTTTGGATATCTGTCTCTCTGACAGCTGACTGAGAGAACATTTCTTGAGGTTCAAAAATTCTAAAAAAGAAGCTGCCAAAACAAGACGAGCAACCTCATTTATGTTGGGATAATCTGATACCTACACGCCGCGGGTATGCCCAATCCATGATCACAGCACCAGCGGGGCTAACAGCTCGTTTCAACACCTAAACAATGGATTGAAACACTGTTCTTTACACCTATTCAATTTACGCCACGTCAATCAATTAGGTGGCTGGCGGCTGGTAGAATTGGATCGCTGGAAATAGCAATAGCATCTCCTTTCACTCCACACATGCTGGAAAATGAAACTTTTGTATAGAATGGAAGCAGGTGGAGCGATGATCAAGTGTTTGGTGAAAATGTACATCAAAAGAGAGACTAGTAATCCTTTTTTAAGTGGATATGGAGCGTCTGCTCTGTTGTGACTATGTATAATAGGAAGAGTAATGACGACCAAAAATTGGCGTTGGGCTCTTATCACCAGTAAAAGTGTTTATACTTCAGATTTATTATGCTTTTCTACTTGCACTCGATGATGTTTTAGCTCTTTGTCCTTGTTTTAAATAAGGACATTTTTTTTTTCTTTTTGGCATGTTGTTTTTATTCAGCAGTCTGCACTCCAGTGCCCTCTTCCACACGTCTAGATGGGTGTTTCATTATTACAAGAGCTGCATGTATAGCGTCCTATATAATACATTGAGCCTCCTGCACTGAGATTGCTCTCGGTTCTTTAGTCCAAAGGCATTAGGGAAGTGTGGGTCCCTCTAATCAATCAGGTGTTGGTAACAAGAAACCTATTCTATTACCACAGGAGAGCAGTCTGTGTGTGTGTGTGTTGTCTAGTGCATCCGCTGACCTCCCTTGTAAGACAGTAATTACAATTCCCATATGGTTATTTAACGCCTTCAATGAAAAATGTTTATTTATCATGGAAGCACGCTGCTGCAAAAAATGACATTATTCTCACCATCCCCATTCTCTGCTGTTTTGCCAGGACTTTAACTTTTCCCTCTGTCTATGTCGAGCTCATGGTTTCCATATCTCCGTCTTATTGAAGCTCAAACAGAATGTGGGCCCACTTCCCTGTGCAGCACAAAGTGATGGGGAGGGCTGCAGATTAAAAAGCCTTCCCCTGGGTGTGCTCACCAGGCTGTTCAGCACTGCTCGCCAGGGAGATTCACTACATACATTCTCTTTTATGGCCCTTTCCTTATTCATCATAACACAGCTTCAATTTTATTAACTTCTCCAGCCAAGCATACATCTCTGCCTGTGCCATCAGTCTTTTTCTCTCTATTTCTATCCATACAGCACCCCCCTCCATCTCAGTTCCCCCCCTGATGCTTGCGCACGTACACAAGTGCATACTGTTGTTCGCTCACATGTATACAGATTTAGCACTGGGGAACACTGGAGTAAATGGTCACATTTCTTTCAACCCAGGCGCGACTTTATCTTCCTGTTGGGTAAGTGTTGTTCCCCCGCGGTGGCTTGCCTTCATAGTGTCTCAGGGCCAAACAGCTAGAGGGACACTTCTAAACCTTATTTTATGCAAACTGGAAATAACTGAAGAATACTGTGAATATTGAGCAAATCTATGAAATACTGAATTCTGAACTTTTGACGGCACAAATGTCACCACTGTACCCATTGTTCTTGTCTTTTTACAGGCAAATCAACTTCTCAACTGTGCATATGTATGAAAACCGACCACCTGCTGGTGGCCCTTTCCTGGCGGTGGGAGACTGTTATTTACATTATCCTACGGTGGAGAAACATGCGCCAGAGGATTGCCCTAATATGCATGCACGAGACACTGTTTACCTGATCCTGTTCATGCTAATCTAAAATAAAAACCGCTAGAAATATAAATAGCTAGAACGTTCATTCTTTGACGTGTGTTGCAAAACATGGTGAAAATGCGTGGTGGCGCCAGTGAGTGGTGGGAGGGAAGCAAAGAGGCAGGTTGATAGTCAAACAGAGATCGAGAGAAATCGTAGTTTTCAGCACAGTGTATTTTGTGTGTGAACGTATTGAGCTTTTGAAGATTCTCCAAGAAACATCACTGTAAGCAAAAATATCAATGCAGGCACTGTATTTCTATTGTAGATGAAAAGATCAAAATGGCTTTTGAAAATGAGCAGACCTCAGAATCTAAAATAACTACTTTCTTTAAATAAGTTGTGCAGTGTTGAAAAATATTTTGAATTAATAAGCTTCATCATTTAATTTAGAAAAAATTGCAGAAGTTCAAACGGTTAAGATCTGGAATCTTTGACCGTATTAATCTTATATGTGCAGATAAAATACAAAAATCCTCTAATTGTTTAATGTGTATTCTAAACAAGGCAAATGAACAAAGGGATTTTTTTTGCATGTAATTTATACTGCATACTGTATAATGTGCTGCAGAATAAGAAAATGCAAGGATTTGCAGTTTCGATTACCCCCAAGACCCTGCATGTTAGGAGAAAAATGCATAAACTAATGGTACAAAAAGGAATCCATTAAATTGTTGTGGAAGAGAGCAAAGTCTTTATCATGGATACAGTCACTTATATATACAGAAATTATTGGAAAGTTTCCAAACAGAGGCATATACTAGAGTGCCAATGTGCTATTTGATAACATTACATCGCATAAGGCTTCTGGCTTCACACAGTTACAAGATTTAAGTCTGGTCTATTTTTAGTGTTATTTTTGTGCCCTTTCCCTCGGCTGTGAAAGCTCTATACCAGACACTGCAAGAAAGGCAAATTTCACCAGTCACAGTCTTCCCCACAATAAGAAACAGGCATATGCCCTTGAACCCAACAGGGAGGGAGCGTGGCAAGACCACTAAAACTGCTGTGATGACTTCAGTAGAGCTTACCAACCGTGGCTGCACTGTGCGCGAAGAAAAAGCAAAAGTGGAAAAGTGGATGCAATGGATCCGACCACAGTTTCATGAGGAAGGTGACGGCACGTGGGTCCAACTCGGTGTGAGAGGCTTTGATGGAGGAGCTTTGCACATATTGTATCATGAAAAGGCTGAACGTCAGGGAGACAAAGGGAGAGAAAAACAGTGAGTGTTCCTCTGAAGTATTTAGAGTGAGGAAAATGGACAGTGTTCATGCCTAAGTTAGAATGTTTACCGTGCACTGCATTAGATGAAGAGATGCCTCACAAAGCAAGTGCTCTCACTATGTTTGTACTTCACTGTTTTTAGCAATGATGATGAATTATTCAGTATTGCAACCATATAGCAATATGAGTGGAAACTCACTATATGTGATACAAAAAGTGATACAGGAAAAAGAAATGAGAGGAACTGTGTGTCTGTGTGTTTGAGTGTGTGTCAGATTTTGGGTCCGTGCAGTACAATGGATGGTACAATATGATTTTACAGCTCAGTCTCAGCTTATTAACTGAGTAAATTGTCATATTTTACTTAGTAGCAAACATTTATGGTGCAAGTTTGTGTTTATTGGATAGAAAGGGGAATGATTTATTATTTTTTAATTTTTCTTAAAACCCTGGAAACAAACAGCTTCCTTTTACAGTCCAGTATCAGCTTACTCACTGAGTAAATTGTCAGGATTGTCTTTGAAATGTTGTGAAATATATTGGGTACAAGTTTGTGATGACTGCAAGGAAAAGATAAACATCTATGACTAATTAAATGTTAAGAGCCTGGGAATATCATTTGAACAAACAAAAAATTATTTTACCGTCCAGTCCAGAGTAAATTGTATAAAAACATTTGCAAGAACATTCCCAGTATTTAGTCATTTAATTAATTTATTGGACTTCGAGTACTTCATTTCTACATAATACATAATTAAAATTGGGCTGTTACCAACATAAAACTTAGACAGCTATAACTGTAACTTGAATTGATAGTTAAGAGGAGGCGTTAAGTATGCAATTATATCTGAGTTATTTCTAACCTAAACCCGTCACAACTGCATGGTACTTTAATTGAATTTGAATTGAATTGAATTGAATAGATGAATACTAGTGGATGTTTTTCTTAGTATTTCAGCTGTAGTTCCTCAGTAATTAGAGACTTATTACCAGTAATATATTATAATTTACCACATATTTATTGAGTAAATACTTAGTACTAAGTAGACTGTAAAAGGAATGATTACTAATGTGTGTATGTGTATGCACCCCAAGGCATGAAGTCAGGTATATATAACTTGATTAATGAAATATTTAGCATCATGGGAGAGTAGCTCTGCTGTTTTTTATTTGCTCCCAGTTCTAACATGTCATCAGAATTTGATTTGTTCTGGTAGGTCATTTCAACGAGTGAAACAGGGAGCGTGGCGTGTTATATGCTGTGTCAAATGTTTGAGAGGAAATTAGTATAAAACAGCCAATGTTCAACGGCATAGCTCTAGAGACTGGGCCCTTTGGTGCAGACTGAAATATCTCAAAGACTATCAGATGGATTTCCATCCCCTGACTTCTCCCCTAGTGCATTTGATTTGAAATAAATGTCTCTAATAAACTAAGTGGATTAACATGAAATATGGCCTGAACGTTCATGTTCCCCTCAGGAATAATGTAATCACCAATCAACATTTTTCATCTGTTCATCTATCGGTTGAATACATTACTTGATTCTTAATTCTTAATGTCATTAGACTCTACTGACATTCCCGTCAGCCTCAAGTGTACTTTGTGTTAAGTGCTAATTGGCAAATGTTAGCAAGCTAACATGCTGAACTAAGATAGTAACTGTGGTAGCCATCATACCTGCTAAACTCTAGCATGTAAGTGTTGTCATCATGAGAGTGTCAGCAAACAGGTGTTAGGATTTAAAGCCATCTAACCAAGCTATACCCCAGTAATCAGGTCTCAGGTAAATGACATTAGGCAGCATCTGAAGGGAAACGAAACATGCCGAGGAATATGCTCCGCTTCTCATTGAAGATTCATGAGTTGCCAACAGCTATCCTATCCTTAAAAAGGAATTCTACACAGCAAGAAACATTCATCATCAAGGTGCTGTCCAGATCATAATGAGAAAAGCCAAAACAGAGAAGGAACTGTCGTCTTCAGTTGTCCGATCCTCACCATATGCTGCAGCTCCTGTCGGCATACTTGCTGCTTAAGAGAGAGCCAATTTATTTCCCCAGAAGGATGGACTACTTGTGACATTTGGCAATGGAGCATCAGACGTTTCATCCAGCTGTTCTAGACACAGACACACACAAACACGCGGAGGAGGGGGTAGGGGTTGGCACCACAGAGGCTTTGATAGACTAAGTAGGCTGACTTACAACTGCTACATTTTAATGTGTTATGATCTGTGGTGGTCTCGATGTAACCACTCCCACCCACCTATGTTGAGGCGCCAGTGCGCGTGCACACATGGAGAGGCACGAACACACAGCCAAAGCTGTTGTGTTCCAATATCTTACTGCATCAATTCTTCAAATAAATACTTCCTTTGTTGCCCTCCTCTGTGATATTGCATTTGCCTGAATGGCCCCTACAATATTTACCGTACAGGCAGGGATTGTTTCTCAACGCTAGTCAAAGCAATGGGCTGTTTTGCCAGAAGCTATTAGGGAATGATCTGTTTTCGCCGTGAAAACATGGGCTTCAAGGATGCCGATTCGAATCACAAAGTACATATGAGAGATTTCCAATTCACTGCATTGTACTGACAAAAGGCCTCTTCTATTCAGCGGGAATGAGGCACAATTACATTCCATTCATTTGGTGCATTGGAAATTGTCGAGCAAATCAGTGTTTCAGCGGAGGTGCTTTCAGTGTTGGGAACAGAGCTTCCATCGCCTCCATGTATACGTTGTTTTTCTCATCTGAGTAATTGATATAAATATGATACCAGTCAGCCTCCGATCATAACTTACACTTCCTGATGGTTATTACATTGATTTGACATTTAAACCTATGGATATCAACAGGGTTACATTGCTGTCTGTGGAAATGACAGCAAAGCATGGGCGGCTAGGAACAATACTGAATGCTTCTGCATCACTAGTGACAGTTTGTGCACATGTAAATGTCCTACCGAGCACATATTCAAGCATGCAGAAGAGTTTGTCAGTGTCTGTGTGTGTGTGTGTGTATGTGTGTGTGTGTGTGTGTGTGTGTGTGTGTGCAGGGGAGTTGGTGCGCTGCCCTGATGGCGGGGTCACAGGGCTAAAATGAGCAGGGAATCTGGAAACAGGGGTATATTAATAATAAAAAGGGACGGTCGTGCCAGGCCTCCTGCATGCGAGTGTAATAAAATGCTTCCATTAGCAGAGCCATCCAGGTGTAACGTGGCCATGAAGCCCGGATATCCAAGTAGAGGGGAAGCGCCGGAGCCTCGTTATGGCAAGAGCAAATCCAAGCCCACTCTACCAAGCATTAATCCATGCGATGGCTCAATTCACTCTTTATGTCTCTGTGTGTATCTGGGCATGTATTTGCGAGTGTGTGCATATGAGAAAGGGTCGAAGGAGGTAAGCATGTGTGTGGCGCAGTGGATTTTCACAGAGGAATGTGTCGCTATCAATGGCTGCTGAAAGCAGGCCTGCACATGCATGTGCTCAGATTTCCATACTTAGCTATGGGGCTTTCTCTGATGTGATATAATCACTTTATCATGGTAATGGAAATCGGATTTAATTTTCTCTATTCAGCCGCCGCACGTTGATTCATCCTCACTTCGGCTTGGAGGGGAAAAATTGACGGTAACTGATTCCTTGCTGACTGTCCCTCATCCAGTGTATAAACACAGATCTTATTTGTAGAGGTGGTAAAATTGTGTAATTAAAAACAATAATTCACTTCAGGTCGTTATGTGCTGCTAATTAAGCTGAGTTGACAGAGCAAGGTGTGTGTGTGTTAGGCGGGGCGGTTAGAGCAGATATATTGCTTTGTAGTCATTACACTGACGATGTGGAGGGCATGTAGGAGTCAGTTATATTATTTGCGCCCCACAGAGGAAGCTGCTTAAAGATTCATGAAAAAAGATGAAGGACAGACATGGACCACTGCAGGAAAACTGACTTGGTACTTGGACTTTAAAAAGTCCCACAATTATTTGTCTCTGCACAAAAGTTCCTTCAACAAAAGCCCACAACACAAGAAACTTTGCAGCCACATTCTGCATTGAAGCCGAGTGAGAAAAACATCACCTAACAGCTCTCTCTCTCTCACATTTCTACTCCTTCACCCTTCGACAAGGAGCTAGAAGTGCAATTTTGTAAATCCGCCCAGCAGATCAAAGTGCTACCATGTTCTAATGGCTGCCACCCACCCACCAGCTTCTCCTGTGGAAGAGCACCATCAGCAGAGTGCGTCTGAGAAGAGCCAAGACAGCCTGATTAATCTTCTAATAGTTCCAGAGAGAGATAAAGACAGATACTGTAGACGGGAAGGGGAAGAGACAGAAAGTTGCGACTCGGTTATGCTGTATGTTCCGGTGGAGTATCTGAAAAGAGAGAGACAAGCAACGGGGGGAAGGCTGACGAAAATGGCTACGTACTGTCTTTGTTGTGACTCTTACACATTTTAGCCTTTGAAATGATAAAGCTCTTTCGTAAGATGGCTGCCTCGCTGCAGCATGATCGCCTGTCCTCCTGCTTCGCCTGGCTCTCTCTGACAAAGTCCTCAGTCTGCTTGACAGGATGATAATAACTATCAAACGGATTCCATAAATACGTGAAATAAAGATCAGAACACGAGATAAAAGGGAAGTTACTGTCAATTCTTTTTTGGAAAAGGGACCCGTCTGTGATGGAGAATGTCATCTTTGAGATGTTTGGGGAATTCAGAAGGCAGACAAATTGAAAGAACGAGAGTGCATACTAAGACTGACAATTTCAAAATTCACTGGAAGATTGAGCCGCCACCTGAGTGCTGTTTGTTCTAACACAATGGACATGATGGGTGTTAAATCCTCCTCTGCATTTACCTGAGCAAAGCAAAAACATGATATGCTTTTCCCACGAAAACGACAGCAACAAACCAAACAAGCCACCTAGTGAACACCTTTTAATCCTTTCACAATAAAACGGCTGATTTGACAGTGCCATGAATCTCTTTTAGCGAAAAACTTCCAAACTCAATTCGCAGCCATCAAAGGAGGCGTGTTCGCGAGCGCTCCCTGTCCATCTTGCACACTTGAGGGAATATCATTTATGCAGAGGCTTCAGGCAATAAATATGCAAATGTATACGGAGCATAAGCACCTTCACAGCATCACAGAGTGAAGACAAGGTATATGAACAACAGAATATGAAAAGTAACTGCTTCGTAAACATGCTTGCATATTACACAGATCATAGCGCTTATATCAATAAATAGGATTATATTGGGCACATGGAAAATAGGCATTATGCTTGTTTATACGCCTTTCATTACAATAATCATTTCTCTGGTTTGTGTTGGATATCACCCATTATCATACTGGGGAGATGTGACAGAGAATACCTTGAATTGATATCACGACGCCTCCTGTGGCTCCCTGTGGTCTGAGATAGTGACAAAAGGAGGAATGGGATAGGTTGAGATTAGAGCAGCTATCAGGTAGCCCTTTTTTTTTAATGGTGCTGGTGTTGGTGCTGGGCCTGATATTCAACAAACAACCCACGTTTTCCAAGCCCAAGTTTGAGCATTGAGGAATTATATAATCACATGTGGGGGCAATAAATACAAAACTTAACAACACCCATGGCACGCATTGTTTCCTGTATTCTAGTTTCATTGCCTCTCATTCTGTGGTTAAAAACAGCATTCAGGCCACTACAAACACCACTACAGAGCTGTTTCTGCCAGCACTGAGTCAGGTTTTGGTGGAACCATTTGGTATTTGGTGCAGGATCAAGTGTTACGAACTGCTGTGTCAAAAGCACTGAAGGATTGCTTTTTGGCCGTGATGAAAACACAATGAACTATAGCTGCATCAGATTAATTCACAAGTTCATTCATTCATTGGTTTGAGTCGTTTCTTTTTAAGAAAAAATGTGAAAATTCCAGCTTCTTAAATGTGAATATTTTCTGGTTTCTTTACTCCTCTATGACGCAATCTGAATATCTTTGGGCTGTGGACAAATCAAGACATTTGAGGACGTCATCTTGGGTCTTGATAATCAAAAAAAAAAAAAATCTCAGATTAAAGCAACGTTATGTAGAAATTGGCATTTTGTGTGTTTGGCGCCCCCAACACCACTGTCGTAAATACAAATCCCAGGTGTGTAACAGTTTGTCAGACGTAATGTAGGTGCTAACTTCAAACAAAACTCATTATGTAATAAAATGATGTGTTGAAAACTTGTATGTTGAAGTAAACATGTATGTAACACTGTGATCCTACCCTCTCACTGAAGTTACATACTGCAGAAACAACAGAGACACGATTCACCCTATTACAAGACACTGTACCATCAACATGGTGTTGAAGCTGTTATTTTAAGGTAAAAAAGTTACATAATGTTTCTTTAATTGACAGTGAAAATAACTGTAAACCAAGGAACAGGACCTGGACCTGAAAAGTAAACACTGCTCACTTTTTCAAGCAGTTGCTCTCACAGTAAGTGGCACCACCTGGGTTTGAAAAACAGACATTACTTTCTATGAGCACGACATCAGTCAGAAAACATTCACAGCATGAGTGCAGCATCACAGCTGCGTTTGACTGAAAACTTAGAGGAACAATAATGAAAGTGCACACTGGACTTTTGATGCCCAGATCAAGCTTTGGGTTTGAGTTATGGCCTGTCCTATTCAAGGCAGGAGTATGGAGCACTGCATTGAAAGGTCCCTCAGCCTGACAAACGGGAGAACCGCTATGAGTGACTGTCGGCTTTTCCGTTTGTCTATGACAGCGTCTGTCTTCATTCAGCGCTCTTAAATTGGCTTCGGAACCGATTGGAAATGGTTCTTTTATTATACACCTCCCATAACTCCCCCTCTCATCAAAGCCGGGCCATCTTTTATCTGGAAGATGACGTTTCCATTAGGGTCTGCCAACCTCTTACTGCTGCTCTGTGAGTTGTGGTGCTGGGGGAGAGCATTGTTAACCAACACAACATCAACAGAATCTCACTGGCTGGGGCGTGCACAACCCTCGGCCGTGGCAAGGCAGTTCATCAGATGATTGCTCACCCAGAACACACACAGGAGCAGGCGCATAGACACGCACAGTTTGCTCTTTTACTCTCTTTCTCTGTCATTCCTCGCACACACACACGCACACAAACACAAAAAAAATTCAGATCTGACAAAGTCAGACAACAGAGACGCAGGGAAAAAGACAGAATTTGGCCAAAGGGAGCAGGCCTGTCAGCTCTTCCTCACCAGTTTCAGCTTTTCATCAAAGGTATGAGGAGCCCATAAGGTTCGGCTGCCAATCTGGCAACACTTTCAGTCCCCAAACACAGAACAGGGGCTCTTTCAAAGACTGAAGCCCAATGGCTCCCTCCCCTCCACTGTCTTCATTAACTTTGTCTCTAGACGCTGCTCACGTTAGCAGTGGAGCCTTGGTTTTAAAAATCAGGATGGTTTCAAAGCACCAGGATACACACAGAGCGAGGGCACTTTCTGCTCTCTATCACATTTTAAGGCTTTCGTGTTAGCCAGGCCCGGTGACATTGTTGGTGCTAATGAGGACATGGCTGTGCCCGTTGTGTGTGGGTCGGCAGAGACATACGGTCCGGTCCCAGTCTGGGAGTTTTAATTAGATCTACATTATCTGACTGTCTGTCCACATTGGCCCTATCAGCTACTGTTTGGAAGCATCATAAATCATCAGTCTAAGTGATACAGATCCGTATTCAACCTGGACTGAATGCATCAAGCTAATCTTTACTCCTAAAGTGTCATTTCATCTGGCTAATCTTCTTACACCGCTGCTTATTTTTCTGCTGTTTTCATTCCGCCCGTCCTGTTTTTCCCCTCTCTCCCACACTTCTATTAATTTCTCGAGGTGGCTGGGGTAAAAACAGCCTTTCCTCCATCATGATCACATCAAGCCCCACTCCTTGACCTTTGCGCTTTGCTGTAAATGTCAGCTTTCTTTATGAGGCCTGTGATGAGTTTATTGAACAATTCACACTCACTAGTGCACAAGGACACACACACACACACGCGCGCACATGCACACACACACACGTGTTCGCTCCACACCCTGTCATGGGATCTGTCCTTCACAGCCAACTATAACTCTGATTTCTAGGTGTCCACTGAAAATTCATGGTCCTCAGCGCTGGCAGCGTGAGAGCTGCACACCATCCTCAACAGAAACACCACAAATAAATCAAGATTTCATGGGGACTGAAATGGCTTCCTGCAAAAAGCCTTATAGACTTGTGAGGCTTTACTGAAGGTCTGTCCTGTAACTGTAGTCATCGTCTGTCTAAAACTTAAACAAGTACCCATTATCGGATTGGAAAACATGGTATAATAAATGACACTGGGCAGTAAGGTGTAGTTAAGTCTTTCCATATTGTTTGTGTCTCCTATACTACAGTTTCAAATGGGCCAACAATGTGCCATAAAAATTGGGCCAATGAAATGCAACGCCATATGCTACTGTACAGATCCGATCTCAGGCCGCACCTGACTCAGCGTTCTCCAGGAGTTGTGGTTTATAACGGGGGGAGTGATTGGGCCAGGGTGGCGAGCACTTCTGCCATGATGATAAATGCTGTGCATTAGAACTGTCTGGACCTCTGTGCCCAAGCTGGCCTGCAACTCCGCCTAGTGGAGCACAGAGCTGAGGGAGGCGAGGCGAAGCAGGTATAACACGCTGTTCCCAAGCACTTCTTTTCTAGTCTTTTTGTCACTCTCGCTGTGGACTGTAACTCAGCCCATTTGACTAAAGACCGGTGAAAAAAGTCGTGTGACTGGACCTGTAACACGCCTCACCCCCCACGGCGGCTGTCTGCACGGACTTAGATCCTGCATTCATGCCTTGCTATCTCCTTCGTCACACATACTGAATAACTTCCAACAGTGAGGAGGACACACACACTCATACATATAAATACCAGTGTATATCTGAGTGTGTGAGGGCCACAAAGGCAGCAACAAATGGTCACAGAGGTTCTGAAGACCAGGCTGTACCTGACAACCTGTCAGTTGTTTTCCCAGTACACAGTAAACACAGACACAGCATACACAAGTAGTGTGCATGTATCCTCGTGTCTCTTTCCAGACTTAATCCCACCACCTCCCTCATTTCATTTTATCCTCTTCATCCCCTTGTGCCAACACCAGGCTTTTCCTTTAATGAAATGTTTGGGTCCTTACTCTTTATCTTCTCAGTTTTATCCTTTCACTTTCTTCCAACTTATCTTCTGTCTTTCCTTCGTTCATTGTCTTTGGGCTTTTATCAGTCATCTTGCAGGGAAAGGTAATAAAAGGCCAACATATTGAGGGTGCACTGCTCTGCTGTGTCATTTTGTTCTCTCACGCCCTCCTTTTTGTCTTTTATTTTTGTTTGTGGTGGCAAACCTTATCAGGGAGATGGGCGTGAGATAAGCCCTCTGTGGTTCTTTGTGGTGAAATAATACGACAGGCTGATAAAGCCTGGTGGGTGAGTAGTTCACTGCTGATTCGCTCCTCCCGCCACTGCCTTTTCCTCTTCCCACGATGAGCTAGGAAGTCCCCTGTGGGGTTTAGAGTTATCAAGCCTGTCTGTCACGTTCCACCTATGACTAAATGTCAGCCCTCCTCCTTTGACATATGCAATTACTGTTCATTTATGCAGTTGGGTGGCTTAAATGGTTGATTCTTGCATGTTTTACAAGACGTAGGATGATCAAGTCTGCAACTGTGATGCCTATACTATCACTACTGCTGCCATTTACTTTCACAACTTAACTTAAATTTCTATCTCCGCCAAAGAGGTTATGTTTTTACCCATGTCCGTTTGTTTGTTGGTTTGCCGGCACAAAAACTAATGAATAGATTTCCACAAAACTCAGAAAGAGAATGGGTCTCGGCAGAGAATAGACCCCACTAACTTTTGGTAGGGATAAAGGGACGGATCCTGAACATTTTCTCAATTTCTTTAAAGGAGACCTATTATGTTCATTATCAGGTTCATCATTTTATTTTGGGTTAGTACTAGAATAAGTTTAAATGCCATCATGCTCAAAAAGCACATCCATATTCTCATACAAATTTCCCGTCTCTTTAAGGCCCGCCTCCCGAATACCCAGTCTGCCCTGATTGGTCAGCTCACACACGCCTGAGTGTCGGGACTACGGATGAGGTGTTTCAGGAGCAGTGTTTTCCGTGGGAGAGGGGAGCTCCCATTGGCATGGACTTTGGGCCTTTTTGACTTCAGGACCTTTCACATGCATAGTAATGTATGTAACACACTGAAGGAAAGGAAACCAAGGAAAAAGCATAACACGTCCCCTTTAACATTTTAAGATAGGGTGTGCTTACATCATGGTTTAGTAGTTATGGGTGATATGACTGATACATATTTTAGTTTCATATTTGATTGGGTTTGCTTGAATAAAAGGGGACTGCCTTGGCAGTGGTAAGCACTCTATTGAGTGTCATTCTAGTTTTAATTGTAGTTTAAATTTTTACCATACAGATTGCAATCTGTGGTAATTATTTACACATATATTGTTATGTCTTGTCTGAAATTTTGATACCCGGCTGACGCCAAAATTATAAAACCAAACAAACATCCACAGATGTAATGGACTGCAAACAATAAAAATGTCTGGACAGACACAAAAACTTTTCCCTACCATCTGTTTTACTGCTGATGGAGTCGCAAGTTCCTGGCTCATGCCATTACTTTGTCTCTAATCTACAGCATCTATTAAGATTTCATGAAGTGGTAATGATTATACAATTACTTCCAGCTTGGAAATACCATAATAATGGCCACCATGACCAAGGTTTGCGAGTTTATGGAGTGGATGTTTATGGATTAAAAAACACACACTAGACTAGCTGACTGGCTGACCATCGATTTGTGTTGCTATTGACTAAAGGAGGGCGGTGTGCGACACTGGCGCTCAATAGCAGTTACATTTTCATATAAATAACAGCAGCTTTCTGGCCTGTAATTGCCTCAAAAATGAATACACCGGTGAAAAAGTGGGCATTGAGGGACACGGTATTGATTGCAAAGGTGCCTTTTTTGAGACGTGGGGAAACAAGAGAGCACCCAGATGACATGTCCAGCCTACGGGATTTTACCTTATTGGTCTGTAACATTTAAACATGTTTCATTTCAAAAAGGTTGGACTGCCCTTCATTGCTTACATTCTGAATTTCCCCCAGAGACTTAACGCGCAGAATGCCACTACTGTCGCTAGGCGTCGCGCAATCAAAACAAATACGTAGTTTGATTATACTGTAGAAGAAACATAGGATCATAGGAGTCCTTGACGATGACAATCTATCTACCTGATGCAGCACAAGGTCATGTTTTTAGGTTTTATTCACTTAGGTTTCGTCACGCCACTTCCTCACTCTCCGACTTTCTCTGTACAGGCCTCAACGCACCTTTACCGTGAGAACCTTGAGATTTTTCTGGGTTTGAACATTGTTGTAAACATTTGGAATAACGTAAATACACAACGCAATTTAGACATTTTTGTGCAGAAATGTTACATATTATATCTTTAAGCCATCCAAAGTGGAGTTTACAATATGCAGTACCTGGAAATGCTACAGCATCCCTCAGCTATACAGTATCCTCTGTAGATGTTTTGGCTTTATACTTGATCAGACGTTATAATGCTTCAGTGGCGGAGGCAGATTAAAGCTTTGACTTCGAGTGTTAAGCTCAGTCTGGATCCAGCAGAGACAGAGAATTCCCACAACAATTTTCAACATCTTTTATAGCAGCTCCTTGTCAGACACAAGGCTATTTCGCGAAATGCACAGGCGAATTAAAGAGTTAAGGAGAAGCAGATACTTCAAGCATAACTGATTTATTAGGCCAAGTGAAGGGAGGAGACGAAGACAAGAAAATGAATTAGGCCTCACATGCACTTTTAATTACTGTTGTCAAGGTGTTTGCTTCGCCCTTCTGGGGAAAATCAAACCAAACCATCCCTCATACCAACTACTTCGAAGACCCGGAGAATGAGCCATAAAGTTTAACACCTCATCTATGGCGCAACATTTACTGCAACATAAACAAAAGTCAAACATCTCTTTTCCCTGCATGGTTAATAAACTGAGCAGAATGAGGCCACAGATATGAGGGGTGCTCTTCTCACCTCATGTGCTCACCTGAGGGATAGGAGAGGACAAAGGAACAACATGTGCCTGTCTGTTTGATCTCCCTGTATGAGGTGTGCTGCACATGTAGGCTGCTGACACGTCATGGACTGTTTGCAGCACTGCTGGCCTTCACTGCACAGTTCTCATTACAGAAAGGAGGCAGAGGAATATTTTCATGCACACACGCAAACACATTGTCTACTCCTTTGATGAGGCTGTTGAATAAGCTATCTATGACCAGGGGCTCTGTTAGAGTGCTTGGCTGCAATGCAAGTCTCTTATAGCTGTGAGACAAGACGGTGGCCAAACAGTCTGCCCTAAGAGCATAACGATGAAGAAAATACACAGGAGTCTTGCAATATCTAACTTGAATGTCAAGTGCTGCTCTGTGTATAATTGGAGTTAAAATATCTGTGTTCCTCAGCTGGACCTGAGTAATATTGACTAGAAGCTATGTAGGATATAGGCAGGGTCACTAAATCCATTATTCATAAAGAGGGGACAAGAAGAGGGTGAGCGTTTCTGCTGACAATGTGGTTGCTCTCCCCGAAGCCTGGAGACATTTTAAAAGCGGATACAGTTCCCCAGCTCACCGCCAACTCCAGTCCAGATTGGTTTCAGCTGTGCCCATTTCTATACGTCCATACGATACGTCTTGCATCTCAATCTGTAGCTTCCTGCTGCTCATTCACTCTTAATGTTTTATGAGTCTGTGTGGTTTTTTTGAGGTGAAAGCAGACTGTAACAATAGAGCATTGTTTTCCTGTTGCTGGCATGCGCAAAGAGCAATAGACTCTCATCAGTGAAATACAACTAAAGGAAAGTGAAAGAGAAAAAAAAGGATGATAAATAAATCAGGAAGTTAAGTTAACTGAGCTAGACCACCAACAGGGTACACCAATTCGCCCACTGTGGCACGCTACAAAATGTTTCCGCAGCAGCACATAATTAAAAACAGCATGCTTGTATGTGTATTATATTTTAAACAGGCTTCGATGGAAGGCACAAGGGGCTGGAGACGAGAGCAGTGCAGCAGTGGAAAAGGTAATTAAGTTGACCAGAACGAGGCGAGCCGTGTTTAATATTTCATGCGGCCCCACACACAGCACTGTGGATGGCATCAACAACAGGGCACCGACAACAATTACGAAATAATTAGCTGCGATGCACCTTGGAAGATTCCTTTTTGCCAAGGATATGTGTTAGTAATTGTGTAAGTAATTTCCGACCTGGCCAGGTCCAAAGTGACTTTGCTCTCTGCTCGACCCCTGTAAACACCAGCTTGACTTGACATACAGTGTACGTGTGAAAGGTTGTTAAAGTGCAAACAAACATGTTTGTACTTGCTTGTTGCAAATCTTTAATGATGTTTCTTTTTTTCAGGAAACTTTTCTTCAGTGTCAAAGTCAAACTGGAATTTGAGGTCTCACTTTCTGATTTATGATCCTGCTGCAATATTTCTCGATTTTTCAAGAAGATAAAACCATTTTTGGGATATATTTATGGAGGCAACGCTTTAGCTTTGAGCCTCTGCGTGGGTGTTTTCCACAGCAGCTGTTCACCGACAGCCTGTGTTGCTTTGGATTCTAACTTAAAGGTGCAATATGTAAGATTTTTTGTTGAAAACCTAAAAAATGTAAGAATAAATTAACTTATGTTAAATGAATAACAGTGAATAAATAACAGTGTTGATGTCATGATATTTGATTTTATTGTGTTGCAGAAAAATCTACTGAAGTTAGCATGCTAGCCAGCAAACCCGGGCTTGTCCTGGTGCCCAAGCTCCTAGTCCGGCTTACTAGCAGCACAGCTAACTGGGCTAGCTAGCTAACGGCAGCTACAGTTAGCAGTAGTTAGTTGTTACCGTGGTGATATGACGCCCCTTGTTTGAAAGGTGGCCAATTCTTGCATATTGCACCTTTAAGTTTGTATTTTACTCAGAAAAATGGAAGCTAGCAAGCCAGGCCCAAATGCTTCCACTCCGAAAGTGGAAGCTAGCTTGGTAACATTAGCACTGAAACAACTGACGCAACTTCTGCACACTCAGTGTTGTGTTCATCTGAAATTACACAAAGAAGGATGGGAGTCTAGCTGATGTTTACTGTCTTACATTAACTTCTCTCATCGCTCCAGAGCTGGTGATGGCAAATGACTAGACTGTCAAAATCTGTGTATTACTTCATGATTTGAAAGAAGACATGAAGTAACTAACATGCATAGTCTTGGCCAGTGGTTGCCAACATGGCACACCGAGTCGCACCTTAAACCTAGACTTTATCCTAGTACAGATAATCTATTAAATGTATAACAGTGTTTCCCACACATACACTTTACTTGGGCGGACCCAAGTATAATTGGCGACCCATTTTAGCATTTCATACTTTTTTCAATACTTTTTTATGCTCTGTCAACAGAGAGAGAGACACTCTCTGATGTTACATCCCTCCTGTAAATGTTGGCCTTCTTATGTCATTGTTTTGTACAAACCTGTACGAGCACCTGGTTGTTGCGATGTCGTTCAGTGCATGTTGGTTTTGATCAGTTTCAATTTGAGAAATATTGACAAAATATGACATTGTACAGAGATTGTACTGATTCTAGAGAAAATGTGCTCCATGTGTGTCAGTTGGGGGACGCTGTACTTCGGCTCTCTGCAATGGAGCGAGAAAAAGTGAGACTATTTTTATCCCAGCCTGAAGGCTGGGGCAGCTGTGTCAAAAGTCAACAACTATGGTGACTCCATGCTGCGCCGCTCCAGTCCCAAATGCACACAAACCCACTCTCTGTTACTCATTCATGTCTGCACATGCATAAACACGCTGAGATTTGACTTTTAATATTTTTAAAAATTAGGACCAAGTACGATTTAAAAAGCTTAAAATGTGAATGGTGGAACGGGTAAAATACTTTGACTTATTTATAGGAACACGTCCAAGCAGAATATAGGCTGAGCTAATACAAACTCAATTCATCCTTTGAACTGTAATAACAAATAGAATGTCAATGCTCTTAACCTTCTCACCCCGTGAAAAAGCGAACATGCCCGACAGTGTAACATTGACAATGAAATCAAATTTACCCCATGTTAGCCATGGCAATATTGCTCTGTATGAGGCAAGCCCGTAATGTATTGATGTACAGCTTTGAGAATGACAAGCTGTACTCACTGTGATTTGTTACACTAATAAAAGTGAAGACACATTATTGTCCTGCCCTCTCAAATACACATACGCACACATCATCCTCCCTCTCTCGCCCTCTCTCGCTCTCTCACACACACAAACACACACTCATTCCTCTTCATGGACCACTTGGCTTTGTAGTGGCAAAGAGCTTGAACAAATTGAGAAATGATTGGAATTGAAAGATGAGTAATGGTGATTCTAGCGCTGTCCCTTCTCAATATGGAGATGATGAGATTTGATTCTTTGAGGTCAGGTACATCATCCGAGCCGAGTGGCTGCCCTGTCTATGACTAAAAGAGAGAGGCCATTCCCTCTCACATGCATGTGGGCTTTTTGCAACAATCAGTCAATGCTGACTTAAAATCAATGCTACATTTACAAGTGCAATTATGATACTATTACTACTATTCATCGCCACTTAAACAAGCTAAAATCCTCTCTGTTAACCAAACGAGGAGCATATGTTAAAGGAGTAGCTATTATTGTGTCTCATTGCTGCCTCCCTGACTGAATCAACACAGAAGGACTAAATGAGGTCAGTGACGCTCCCCCCATCCGTTCCTTTCACTGCTATCTTCTAATCACGGTCAGCTATTAACTCACCATTACAGTGCCATTAGCCTAGCTTTGCCACACACTGCAGAGCAAACTGCCAAACACACTGACTTGCAAATGGCAGTTCTGGTTTCGCTGACACTCTGTGAAATGAGGGAAAAGAGGGAAATGGCATCTGGTTGTGAATTTAAATGTGGCGGAACTGGCGAGAGCGTGGAGGTTTGTTAATATGCGTCGTTGACACAAATGCAGCCGTGATTACTGGTGTTCCCTCTAAAGGAGTGTACAGAACAAAGATGGGTCACGTTTTCCTTTAATAGTCTTTATAAATGAGTAAAACTAGAAAATGAAAGTGTTCAGAGGAAAAATAAAGAAAAAAATACACTCGGGCACCTTCCCATCCATGTCATTCTCCTGATGATCCTCAAATTACACGCTCTGTTGATTTTAGACCTTTTGACGAAAGTGGAGAAGGTTGGCTGCTCCGGCTGTCTTAAGTTATCGTCCCAGTGAGCCGGGAGGGGAAACTCCAGAAGTAAGAGTGACTTGTGTCAGCACAAAGCATGGAAAGTCAAATCACTTGTGAGATGGATGTGTTTACTCCTACCCTCTGTTCATTAGAGTGTGACGGTTCAATGATGAATAATGTCATGGGGAACAAATCTGTGTTTGGACACTGTTTCTTCAACACCACAATACTTCAGCTCAGCTCTTTTTGGATTTGCATGCAAGTTTAATGTCAATTCCTAAAGGTGCACTGTGTAGTTTTGGGGAAGAAATTTTAATCAGAAAAGAAAGATCTTCATTGATTGATTATTTTAACAAATTGAATTAACAAGATAACAACAGTCTTTGTTTTCATGACTGAATAAACTGAATAAACAAACTGACCTTAAACGACGTCACACAATTTCATACTGTTTTACTTTGTTTATATATTCAAGTTTACAAGGTAAATTTATTGTCATTTTTTAAAACACGAGAGTTTAAAAAATGAAGCTATGTTTGAGTCCTTTGGATTACATCTATTTTAGAAAATGGAGTGGCGGACCCTGCCACCTTTCTTGTTTCAAACAGTGTTCTGGTGACTTTATTTCCCTCTGAGAACAGCTTGTCACTCAATTTACTCAATTAAAGCAAACAAATATTTCTGAGCTTGTATTACCTCGTTAATATTTTAAATACTAAAGTTTGAATTTCTCGTCTGAAGCTACATAGCGCCCCTTTTAAGTTTAGATATGTTTGCCATTGTGTTAATGCATCATAGAGGCAGCAACCAGCCTCAAACAATCAGTTTCACATGTAGGTTTGAGTTTTGAGAAAATTCAAGAGAGACGGGATAAAACAATTTTCAGATGCTCTCTTTTCTTTTGCTTAAAATGCATATCATCACCATGGCACTAAAAAAAAAACACACTAGCCCTATACTGGGATTGTTACCATAGCAACAGCTGATAAAGTAACGTGGAACCAAAATGCATTTTCTAAAGTCTGAGATGACAACTGCTTAAACACAAAAATAAATCCGCCAAATAAAAAACATACTCAAATGTTTAACTGAAGATGTAATTAAACACTTAATCTGTGCCCACGCAGAGGTTAACACCAATCACTGCATTTCCATTTTCCATTTATAGCAGATATAAACATTTTGCATTTCAACAAGTATAAATCATCTGCCAGTTGCTCTACAGATCTGCTAACAACTGATTGATGTGCCCTGACCAAGCAAGCAGCACAGCAAAGCTGTATACCAGTGAATCCTGGGGGTATTGCATGCAGGTCTGTTCTATGTCTGTGTGCAGAGCGAGCACGAGAGGTAATTACTGGGGCTGAGACCTTAACAGGAGTAGTGGATGAGAATAAGATCCCTTCCCAGGGCAGGTGTTTTAATAGGAGTATGGGGGATAGCGTGACATCGGTCCTCTCCTGAGACCTGCAGCACCTCTCCCAGGTAACCATCTCCCATGTAGCATCAAATCACACTGTACAGTTATCACTTAATGAAGCACGCGATTGTGCATAATCGTAACTCCAACGGTAAGGTGAACTGCGAAAACACATAAAAGTTGACATTTTCTTAGTTGGAAATGGAGATACTCAGACAGAGGGTCTGGTAGTCTCTCTTCTCAAGCCATTTTACATGATTAATAGGGTAGAGAGCAGGAGTTGAAACTGCAATTAAAGGTGTCTTCCATCAGAAGAAGAACCCCCTTTCTGGTAGTCAGCTAAAGGAGTACCGAGGGGAGCGATGCTCCACCAGAGAAGTCATTATTTCTCCACCATCCCCTCTGCTCTATGGAATATATTAACTTCACAGTGTCGCTGTCTTAGCCAGAGTGCCTTCATTGCTTGTTTTTTTAAAGGGATGCATGCAATTAGAAGAAGGGAAAGAAGAAAGTGCTTGGAATAGTCCCCAACCCCCACACAGAGATTGAGTACCAGCACAAAACAAGCTCAGTGGGCCCCTGGGGGCCCTGCTTGAGACTGAGGAGAGCCTCTGATAGTCACTGTCACCGCTGCTCATTGACAACAAAAACGGAGGAAAACAACTGCGAAGCCTCTATTTCACTGAGTAAATGGCTTCCTAAAAATGTACAGATGGATTTCCAATAACAGACAGCCGCCCTTGTTTGCGCAGGAAAAAAAAAAGATACTTCCTTTGTGGGGGATAAAATACGATAACAGCATCAAAGTAAAGATCTACCTCTCCGTTAATATTCTGTTGTGAAATTATACAGACATTGCATGCTGAGGCGTATTAGCATGTTTTACAGAGAAGGTACCGCACACGCACATCCTATAAACTTCCAATTCTTCTTCTGCGTGGATTACCGGGCTGCAGAGAACAGGGATCATTACATCCATAATTCCCCGTTTTGCATAATGTCACTGCGAACATTTCCATGGATTTGACTTTCAGCTACAGTGCAATTAATTCTATATAGATTACTTAGATATTTTGCCAGGGCACACTATCACGTAGAGGCATGTCTTACATCCACATGGGAAACTTGTCCAAGTAGCCTCATGAATATGCCTCACCTTTGCAAAACCAAAAGGGATTGTGGAGAATCATCATAATTGGAGAAGCGACGGAGGCATTATTATGAATCCAGTCCTCCTTCCATGTGCGCCACAGTAATGAGCCTGAGGAAAGTGATTGTCGTACATTTGACGGTTCACCGACTTCACAGTCATTGTCTTTATCTGCGATAGAAAGGGGGAGGCGGGGGAAGGATCACAATTCCTTTGAGGTGCATTTAAATCATAGTCTCCACATATTACTCAGAAAAATTCCCTCTTGAGAGTGTGAGCTGAGATGGCGTCCTTCAAGCCCCGCTGGGTTTCCTGTCATCATGAAATGGGAGCAGGAGATTAGGGGGGGTGAGGGATGTAGAGGATGGAGAAGGAGGGGGGTAAATACTGAAATCTGGTCTAATCCCATCTCATACAGCCGAAAGATACACTCCTACTAAGACATTTCTGCTCAGAGCTGAGGTAACTGAAAGGAATGAGGGGAATACCGTTGGGAATCAGCCGCATAATACGTTGTTTGGAAAGTGTGCATCTCGGAATGTTCAAAAAACTGGTTTATGCATATTTTATGAAGGTAATCAACAGTCTGTCACTCTTATCTGATGCTTCTTCTTATTGTACCACAGAAAACAAAACCATTTCGCCAAGGTTAGAAAACTAACTAACGATACAATGTCATAATAAATCAGTGTGAGCCACTAAAGGTACAGTTCAACCAGGTAAGCTTTTTACAGGTGACTGGCTGTTTGCTGCTATTCTTGCACAAGAAACGCATCACTTTTTGCACAGCTCGTTGCGTTTAATGAAGTGCTGTAAAACACGTCTTTTCCAGTGTAATTAATGAGGTGAAGACAGAAGCGTGAATCACATATCTAGAGAGGGTTTGTATCATAAGCATTCCAGTTTCATAATATATTGTGATTTCATTTTCTGCCATTCTTCCATGGCTGGCTGCGGTACAGAGCTTAGAAAAAATATCCCCCATGACGATTAAACATTACAATCAATTCTACTTTATTGAAACTCTCTTCAAACATAACGACGAGTTTGCCAGCCACCATTTTATGTTTTCTGAACACACTATTCATTTACAACACAGATTCCAGAAAAGTTTGGACGCCGTGTAAAATGTAAATAAAAAAAACAGAGTACAATCATTTACAAAAAACTGCATTTACTAAGAACAGCAAACCCTGTGTGTGCAGAGTAATGAGTAGACCACTTTTCACTTTCACCAAAAGAACTGCTAAAGGATGGTTGGTCATCATACAATGGTAGAGGGTTATATTGGCTATAGACTCAGATTAACCTGGTCTCTGCTGACTATAAAACCTATTAATATCATTCAAAACTTATTGTTTACCACTGTTTTTCTGATGTTTTGTGTCCAGTTGCATTTAGAAAACAACCGAAAAAGACCCCCCTCACAGCAAAAACTGCACTTTGTCCAACCAGAACCGAGTGGCCTTCCAAACTAAACTAAATTATGTCCCTCAAAGACAGGGAGTCACCACTTTTTTTAAGTCTCTTTTGCTTAACCTTGCCGGCAAATCAGAGTGAATCATTTTTCAGTTCTTATGGTTTCCATTAACGTAATATAACTCTGTTACTGCTTAAAGTAGTAAACGATGGTAATGTGTTACTTTTGTAGCACGTGACCCCCAACACTGTCCTTTATACAGTCATGTGTTTCACAAAGTGGTGAACCTCACCCATCCTTGCTTGTGAACAACTGAGCCTTTCATATCATGATACAGCCACCTGTTCCAAATTAACATGTCTGTTGTTTACCTGTTTAATGCTCCGAACAGGTGGGGTTTTTTTTTGGTATTCCACCACTTTCCCAGTCTTTTATTGCCCCTGTCTCAACTTGTTTGTAAGGTGTTGCTGCTATCAAATCTAGAATAAGCACGTTTACAAAAATAAACAAGGTAAACGAAACAGATTGTCTGTGTACTGTTTTTAATTTTGTGTTTTGTGTCAAGAAGGATTAGCAAATTATCGCATCCTGTTTTATTCATGAGTCCAAACTTTTCTTGGAATCAGGATTGTGTAATATTTGGCAAAGCATACACATCTTGTAATACACTTCCAGTGTTTCTTATCAGTGCATTTAACAGCCTTGTTGCTCATCTTAAATAACACACACAAAAACCAAGAGCGAGACCTCCGTGCCCCCGTTCATCCCTCTTCTCTCTCTCTCCTTAAAACTCCTTTTCTCTCACGCTTCTCTCATTTTCCAATGAAATGCAACATTTCACAAAGCCCCCCAGATTAATGTGCAGAAATAAATAAATAAGAGGAGGCATTCAGAGTGACTGCTGATGCGAGAGGAGAGGGGATTCTCACAACCCACTGCCCCTGCTGTAAGAACATGCCTTATCAACATTTTCTCCTTGTAAAATGTCAATGGAATGCTTCACATTTCATCAACAAGGCTACGCATGCATCTGCTGTAAGCCGCGTGACCTCTCTGCCTTGTTAAAGCATGTGAGACTCCCGCGCTTCCCCCTGTCTGTGCAGCTCTAACCTCTAATGTTCATCACTAGTCCACGGTGAACCTAAAAGTTTCCTCTACGATATGAACGGCATCCTTCAAGGTGTTCTCTTGCTACAGCCTGCTAGTAGTACATGTGCAGTGCACCTGCTGTAAACCAGAGAACTTGGAGGAATTCACCTTCAAATCCGGTCACGGGGGACCGGATGGGAACGAACTACATGACATTTAAATGAATTGCAAAAGTGTGTGCAATGTTCAGAAAAAAGTTTGCAAGCGTGCGTGATGTACAAGCAAGTGAGCAAATTTGTATGTATATTAATTCAGCACTGCATCGCAATGAGCTACCTGGCAAAGCCCTGTTGTGCCATTTAATTTAAAAAGGAGGCCTGTCTATGCAAATCGTTGGAGAAGGCATTTTTCATCACTCACATGAAAATAGCGTATAAAGGAAATCTCGCTTGTTTTATCCCCGTTCAGGTGTTTGGTGCAGGTGGACAGGAGCCCAGAATGCTGCCGACGGTAGTAGTGGAGCATTTGCAAATCTGAGTGAACGTGTCTGTCCTTTAACACCCGCATTCCAATTTATGTTCTTTTGAACATCTTGTTTGCGTCCCTGCGTGGCATTTGGTGATGAATGGTGCTGCGTGAAAAAGGTTGTATCCGTTTAAATTACCCCGTTACTCCTGGATTAAAACTAGGGGCTGAAAATCACTCGACCCTGAGGCTCAGGGAGAAAAAAAACGTGGCAAAAAAGCAATTCCGCGCAGAGCGAGTACGGAGGTGTCTCATAAGAACAACATCATGGTTTGCTATGTGTCCTCAGGACAGGCCTGCTTATGTCACTACACGCTTACTGTATGTGTGAATCTCAGTGTGTGGGCAGCTGGGGTTGAGGCAAACTTCAGGACCAATTTCATATTCTGCGTGCTGGTCTGTAGCTTTCCCGTGTGTGCGTGTACTGTATTTGTGTGTGTAATGTTTCTGTATGCTCCTGACCAGCATCAGTGTTGTCATGTGCGTGCAAACGTTTTTTCAGCTGCTCTGGATACATGCTTACCCATGACATTAATACACTTACCACAAGTGTATCGATGCTTAGAATAAATAATTGACACATTTGACACATTTTCTATAGTTGGATGTGAAATGCATATAATATATATAATACATGAGGATAGTTAAACCTGCAATAAGCTTAGCTGCTGACCTAAAAGAGAAAATCTATACAAGCTTATTGCCACTTAGTTTGACATTTTATAAAAGTAATTTAACAGGACATCATGTTTCAGATCCTTTCTGTGGATGCACATGTAGCCTCAAATCAACATAACCTATTTTTCGTTGGTTTTGGACTATCTTAATTGAAGAAATACGGTCTTTCATGTCATGTTAATGAATTCTTTAGCAGCTTCTCTAAACTTTTAGCTGACAAAAGGCCACAAAGTCACATCAGGATGCTTACACAGACACCTACCTACATGTTTATGCTTCAACTAATAATTAACCATGTTTTTCATATGTGACTACAGCAGATTATTTATAAAAGGTAAAATCATATTTCCGCTTTGTTCCACTCTGCTGCTGCCCGAACAGCACCCTCGCTTCCCTCACTAATGAGTGTTATTGTCAGTAAGTGGGTGCGAGTGAGAGGAAGGTCATGCGGTTGCCAGCAGAATTATGTCCAGGTCAGAGATGCACTGTATGGAACAGATTCTGATTATGGTGCCATTTCCATCAGTACTTACTGCACATACACAGCAGCCGTAACATACAGACTAGAGGAGTTGCACATCAAATCATGGTTTATTTCTTTTGTCGTCATGGTCATCACCATTAAGGGCCCCATACTCATTTTCAGGTTCATACTGTTATTTTGAAGAGCAAATAGAAAATGTTTTCATGCACTGATCTTCGATTTTTCTCATACCCTCTGTCTAGTTAAAAATGTTCAAAAATAAGTAAAAGAAAAATCTACAGAATGTGAAGAAATAACAGTTGTGATGTTATGATGTGTATTTTGTTGTAGAGATACCTACTGAAGTTAACATGCTAACCAGCTAGCCCCATCCATCCTTGGCCAAAGTGCCCCTGCTAGTGATTTAAACACAGATACTCGCCCAGTGATCCCAGCTTACAGTCTGGACCACTAGCTGCATGGCAAACTGAGCTTACTAGCTAACGGCAGCAACAGTTAGCATTTACACTGGTGATTTGCTGCCCCTGTTTGTACCTATCTCCTCTGATTGGTCATCTCTCACAGGCCTGAGTAGGTGACTGTATAGTTATGACATCACAAACTAATAGAAGATTTGAAGACTCGTTTTGAGACACATTTTCTGTGTGCTTTTCTCTTCTGGATTGAGCATCTTGATACTTTTGATACTACTTAAATCTAATTTTCTACAATGTGGGACCTTTAAAGCTCCTGCAAATACTGCCTTTGAATCTAAAGTATTTCTTCATAATGTTAAATATTACTTAATAAATAGGCAACAAAGTTCTAAAAATATCTTTTTAGAGTTCAACACTGAACAAATCAGTTAATTTGCTTGATGAGGACTATGTGTATATGGCTTCAAATCTGATTGACAGTAGTCAAACAACCCACCAACTGTCAACCGATTCAAACGTTGTGAGAGTAAGTGACATCTGCTTTTTTGAACTGAGGCCCACCCACATCAAATTAGTGTCAAAAGTGTGAAAAGTGTGAAAAAAAGAAAGAAATATGAAACTGTGTGGTAAGAAGCTGATTGAGACACTGATGTTTGAAGAGCTTTATCCTAAAATACTGTATGTACAGGTATGTGCATTCTTTGGTCAACTGCACTTGAAAGCATGTTAAGAAACAGGTTCTTGACTTACGATGTGTAGCTTCAAGAAGTCTCCGAGACCAGAGGAGCTATCCACCCTCACCAGGACAGCATCCTTCAGGTGTGTGCTGAAGCCAATGGCTAGCCGGTCTGCCCTCGTGCTGGGACGGTCATTCGGCGGCCACGTGTATGTGATCAGTCCACCATCTCGCCCAAATATGTACGTTGTTCCCGCTAGTGAAAATAAGAGAAGGAGAGAGAGATCAGGCGATGTTATTTGTGTATTCCCCTCTTACAACTGTGTACCAGACTTGAACCACTCGCTGTCAACACAGAAACATTATTAACACAGCAAAGTCGGCATCCATGCCGTGTGTACAGAGCACCGTCAGTCGCAGGCGTTTTATTCTGCTGAGTAATGACTTTACAAAGCACTGAGCAACCCATCACTCTTGAACAGCTCTCAGCCCCGTCTAAGGGCTTAAGCACACTCGTGTCAATTCATGAGTGTGGGAGAATTCAGCGGAAATTAGGGAGGCAGGTACTGCTGCCGATTTCCTCATAACGCTGCACAGTTATATTTGGTTTTACTGCCGCTGCCTGTTTCACTTCTATAGGGAAGAGATACGAGTGAATGCTGGTGAATTCGCAGTGATGTCCCCGTTGCCCAGGTAATGCCAAACAGGCACCTCCCCGTCTCTCGCGCTTCATTAGCAGCCTCAAAGGCAGACGCAGCCGGCAGCATTATTGACTGACTGGTCCAATTATGCCCTTCTTATGACCTCCGATGCAGCTATTTCCTGTCTCACTGCATTACCTCGTTGTCTTTAGCGGCTGTATGAAAGGTTTCGAACACGACCTGGTAGACGGAAGGGTGGTTCTAATTACCTAGCTATTCAGTGAGAAAGAGCCTTGCGGCATTATGCCTGTGACCTAGTCAAATTGATGCTTGGAAATAAGTGTTTTTCTACTAATGAAGGAAGTGGTACATTAAAAGTGGAAGTGTGCTCATGTATACTGTAAAGCCACTGAGGTTTTGATGCTTTTGCCAGCCATCCAGCGTCTCACCATTTCAGAGCTGTCAGAGTTGTCTCAATCAAATAAGTGCCCATCTCTTCCCAATTAGAAAACGTTCACTTAGATAGCGTTTCAATTCATTTACGCCCTGGACACAGAAAAGCGCGGTTGCAGAAAGAAAGTGTATATGCGCATGCGATTGTGAACGAATGAGTATGTGATTGGGAAATAAATGCCTGTGAGAAAGCCTGAAAATGAATGCAGCTGTCAGATTAGCATAAAAACAGCTATCTTCATGAAAAATTAGACAGGGAGCTCTGCTAGTGTGTTTTGCATTTACATGCGAGTGTGTGTGTGTGTGTGTGTGTGTGTGTGTGTGTGAGGGGGAGAGCGAGAAGGAGAAACAGCGAGAGCTTGCAAGAGAGAGCGAGACAGAGTGTGTTAATATTCATAGGGGCAGGGAGTTAAACAGCCTTAGCCTGAACAATAGATTATAAATCATTCTGACTGTAATTCCAATATTTTCTTGTAAACCAGTTCACAAGGATATAAAACTATCGATATATTTTGCATTTATTTATATATTTCTGTTGTTTTCCTCCCTCTGGCGTTTCTCCACAGTGCAGTGATTAAAGTGCGTCACTCCGCTCTCAAGTTCCTTTTCCAATTTTGCTCCCTCATTTGAGTCAATACACACTGTCAACCATTAGCTAAAAAGAATTGCATCATTAATTAACAGTAATGTGATTAACAAATGATGTCGGGACATACAGATCTATGGCGGGATTTATTGTTTTCATAAAGCATAACTCGCATTTGTAAAACGTAATGAAATAACACTGTAAGCAGTCTTGTTCTCCTAATGGATAAAGCGTTATGAAGCTTGATGACTTCTACAAAGGGAAAGACATTATGTGTAATATATTTGCGAGGCGGGCGTCATTTCTTTTTCATGAAGTCTGCCGGCTACCGCTGAAAAAACCCCTTCATGTTCTACTAATGCATATCTGATGCTCGCCCCCTTCGCAGAGCGATCGCCAATTCATGTAGCTTGCGCCGGACTGTTGTCACTGTCTCAGAGTTTCCCCTCAAGCCACCAAACACTTGCTCCATGCTCCAGCTTATTATAATTAAGCTCTTTTAAACCATGTCAGTGTTGGAACTCACTGGGCCCTTAAGCGTCCATTCCCCCCTCTGTCTATTCATACAATTTGACACCCACTTTATCCCAGTGACAGCTTATTTACTGTTGGTGACCTCCCCCCCAAAAAACACACTATAATATAAAGATTACTCATTTCAGTGTGGACTGGTGTGCAGCTCTTGCTAGTGACACCCTTAAGCTAAATGGATAAACACCAAGACCCTCGTGTCAAGGCACCAAAGGTCAACTAAACTGCTCGGCGACATGCCGATTATATAAATGGTTCCAAAACATATTCAGAGAGTGCAGATAATGAGGCTGCCGATATGTGGTAAAGAGGGCTAAAATCCATAGGAGCGTGTAAGACTAGTGGAAAAACTCCTTGAGGGACGTTGAGGATTAAGATACATGGAGAAACATGGCTAATGCACACCTACACAGTTGTGCAGCAGCATGAAATCAGCAGTCGCGTGCCCGCGTAACTCCAGTGGTGGGTATAATTATGCACCGGCTCCATATTTGTTATTTGCGTGCTCTCCCGGGAAACTGGGCCCGATATGGATCTGTTGTAGTCATTAGATACAGTAGTGTCCTGGAAATACTTGCCTGTTTGTTGTCTCTTTAGTTTGAGAAGAGTTTCAGTTTATTCCCTGTTCACCCACTGTCTAATAAAAAACAAATGAAAGGACGAGATCTAGGTAGGTAATGAGGGGAGTTTGAGATACAAAGTGCTTAGAGGTGCAGCGCTACACAATACGAGACCTGCAAAACCGAATGCAATTAAGATTTTCTTTCTTCACATATCCCCACATGCATTCATATCTCTTATATTCCCATGCATTTCCCCAAAGAGGTCATAGTGTGGAAACCGAGAAGGCAGCGCACTTTAAGCAGGTATCGGTGCCTATTACAGATGATCAGACCTCAAGGATGAACTCCTCAACCACACAAGCCTCCCCTGCTCAAGGATAATGAATTAATCTGTCCTCATGTTGGACTACATTGAGAGCTGGCTGCTCTCCGCCGTGTCACTTAGCATCAAAGAAGATAAACATTGGCAGATCAAACACTACGCTTTCATTAAAAATGTAGCAACCATCCCAGGAGTTCTCCTGCATTTGGCCAAAGAGGTGTGTGGGATAGCAGAGCGTAGAATAGCAAACATGGCCTGTGTGTTAGAGCCCTCTTGGCACTGACTTCTTAATGTCTCATTCTATTTTTCTGCTGGAGAGAGGGCCGGAGCATATAGCGAGCTGGCCTCTGAGCACCGTATGTTAAATAAACTGTGCAGTGTGATAAGAAGAGGCGGATAGGTGTGAGCAAAGGGAAGTGAGCTGGCTCGGTGCCTCAGTGTAGCAGCTGCAGGGTGGTTAGGAGACACGAACCGAGGAGTGTGTTTGACTATATTGCTCAGCTAAGGTCAGTTCTGCAGACTGTCTTTCCTCTGACCTCCAACACGGCCATCATAACGAGCCTCATGTTACCACCTCTGCCGAGAAACTGCGAAGGAATCCAATCATAATTACATAGTTGTGATGGAAATATGAAAAGGAGAGATGGCTTTATGGATCTGCTTTCTGTCAGCACCTAGCACTTGTGTTTCTCCTAGTTTGCTGCCAAGGATTCCCGTAATGACTGCAGTGCAAAAATAGATTATGTGAGATGTGGTGCAACTGTGGTGTAGTTATATATATTTGTTTTTTTGAACTCTGTGAATCTCTTGAATGGAATCACAAAGTAATCTACCTATTTCTTCAGTCTTCTCTCGTCTATTTCTATGTATCTCGTATTTCGACATAAAACGCAGTTATCTTGGTTTACACTTAACTCACACTGTATAACTTTCAAATGGAAATGAGCTTAATGAGGACAATATCCGTAAGATCCATGCGGCACTTTTACTTGTTTTTGCCTGTGACAAAAATAAGTAGGTGAACATTTACATAAATCGCTGCATGTTGTTCAGCCCCAAACCCTTTAAAAGGACAAAACTATATTAAGGATAACATCATCCGGGTTTATCTTTGGTCTCTGCCTCCCCCCGGGAGCAGCACAATTAAAAGAAGCTTAATGATGTCTATTGGATTACAATTTCAGTTTCCTGAGAAATCATTAGCACGATTTATGAGGACACTATTATCCAATCAAACGCTATCGGTATCTGTTAAAGGAGCTATCTCCGATCAATGCTCCGGAAGATTTAGTGCCATGGGGGAAAATTGTGAGTCAACATGATCAATTTTTCTTCTTCCCACTGATCTACCTTTCTCACTATATTTTTATCTTTCGGGACAATTAAATGGTCTAGTAGCTGAGGAGATGAGGTGGTAAATAGAATGAGGGGTTACGAATAAAACTGTTCAAAATTGTGTTTTTTTTCAACATTTTCCATCTATCTATCTATCTATCTATCTATCTATCTATCTATCAATGCATTGTGATGCTCTCTTTAAACATCGTATCGCGATGTTAGTGTTGTAGTACTCGAGACTGGTCTTGCGCTTGTGACCGGTCTGAAGACCGCTTTTTGATGGTCTCACTTTCGTCTCAGACTCGACTGCATTTTTAATTCAGTCCTGTGTCAGTCATAGAACTCTGATTTATATTTCAAGGCCAGTAACGGCCTCGACTTCAGGCTTGTCACTGTATTGATTTTTTCTCCGTACATTCTGTACAAAATGATGTTTTTTATTGAAAGACAAGAGTCACCCAGAAAACCTGACGCTTGCACAGAAAATGTATTGTTCGTTGGATGGTAAACAATGAAAAGGAGTGTTGATTTATCTCTTCAGGGGTTGGTTTCTTATGGGAATGTGGATATTTCAGATCAGTTTGAGGACGGTCTATGGTTTGCATGTTCCACATTTTGGTGTTAGTGTGTCGTGTCATGCATCGCAAACTCTCGCACTGGTCTTGACTCGGTCTTGCCCTGCCTTGGTCTCAACCCCTCAAAGTCTTACCCTCAATAGACTTTGAGGTAATATATTGGTCTCGGTTGAGGTTGTCTTGACTACAACACTGCTTGATGCAAAAAAAATCAATAACCTGTAACAATTTTGTAAGACCAGGATGTATGTTATGGCTGAACCAACTGGATGGTGAAACATAAGGAACAAAAACATTTGCGTTCTAGGCTAGGGTACTTCTTTAGTTTTGGGGAGGACGGCTGAGCTGAGCAAAGATAGCTGTTAATTTTTTAATTATGGATCATTACAAATATGCTTTGCTTCAAAAGTCACACAGTGAAGAAAAAATAAAACATGTATTGAAATTCTGATCCATCAAGACGCATCGATCGTTGCATAATCACAACACTAAACATTAATCTCGGGATTCTTGTTTGATCCAAAGCATCATTCCTCACCAGGCTTCTTTGCCAGACAAAATTAATCAAATATTATTCAAACTTTTGACACGAACCAGCAATAATGGAAGGAGAAAAAAAATATTTGATTATTTAAATGCCAATGGATTATGTGTGTGAAAAGCATTGATGTTTTCCCATTAAGCCAGTCTTGTAGTTATTTCAGCAGGCGAAAGAATTGTAGGGCACAGGAATCTCAGCTCTGATGTCAAGGACCTCTCACATTTATTTTTTATCCGTCTGTTCATAGCGATAAAGGAGGTTATGAAAGAGAATCCATGGCTTTGTTTACACTATCATTTCAAGCTATTTTTTTTAGTAGCAGTACAGTTTAATGAATGTGGCTCAATGAAATACAACTTTCAGATGGCTGTGCATGTTGAAGCCAAGGACAGAATACTGTTTATTTTAAAAGATGTCCAAAAAAAATATGTTGGGGAACCAAATCGATTCTTAACTCATCACTCACTTTTGAGTTCTGTCAATTAAGACAGATACAGCTGTTAAATATGTAGCAGTCTTTTTTATTTTTATTTTAACGTACTAAAGGTTTTATAAGAACCTTTCTCAAAGTTTTCATGGTTTGGTAAGAAGAAAATTCGGCATTATATTACATGAATTTGACGTGCTAACTTTCTGTCCTGACCTTTGCTTGTTCAGCTAGTGGTGACCTATTCCCTCTACTGTACTGGAACCATTCGTTTCATAGAAATGTACTTCTGCTGCTCTAAATATAACACATTCTTCACCAGCGTACACCAGCGAATGCCTCCCAGAAATAAGACAGTGAGGAGTGTACTTTTCTGTTGTTGCATGTTGGGTTTTTTGTCGATGATGTGACACGTCTGTCGGGGGTTCTCTTTTCTCTGCCTGCTTGGTGTTCTGGCGCCATGCTGTGAACCTTCCTGCTCCAAAATAGGGGGAGCGGGAATGTGGTATTATAGACCGCCTGGGATTTTTGCTTGTCCTGTTCACCTTTCTGAGTTCCCGTCAAAGGTCTGCACTGCAGTGCAGTTGTGTTCTGTGCTACTTTCATGCCTTTACCAAGTCATGTGTGCATGCACGGATCCTACCCATAAGCTTACAGTCTTTGTAGATATGTAGGCCAATTTGACTTTGATGTAATTCCCTCATGCAGGAAAAAATAGCTTAATTTTTTTTTTTCCCACTCCAAGTATACCCACATGTGGCTGCACAAAGACTGAGGCACAGGCAGGTGGATACACCTTTCCCATAGCCAGGCTGTCCCTTTAGCTAAGTGCTGGTTCTCTTTGGCTCTTCACCTCATGTCACTGAACCATTTCTTTCATGTGGCAACAAAGCTCACAGCTCCAGAGCAGCACAGTAGCCTAATATGTTATCTCCTCCCCAGCTAATTAAATTTAAAGCACCATATATTCGCTCATGGCAATTCTGCACCTTTTGCGCAAGGACACTGGTGTTCTCTGGAGAGAGCTCTTTTGTGGTAGATCCCTTCTGTGCTGCTCTCGACTGTACATCAGAGCTGTCACAGTGCTTCGCTTTGACTGGTGATGAAAACCACATCTACTGATAATGTATTCTACCCTTTTGCCAGCGACGCCACATATGCACTGTGAACTTCTGGTCACGACAAAACACTCTCCACAGTCTGCACTGTGGGTTTTGTGCCCGCTGACATACAAAAACAGAGCCCCCGAAGTATTTAGAACAGCAAACGTACGACTCCAGGGTTAAACAGTTCAACTGGCGGTGGAAATTATTCAAATTATTTAAATGAAAATGTCACAAATTATTATTTTTAAAGTGAATTATGCACATGTTGCTCAAGGGCACCGATGTTAGAAGTAGTGTTAGTCTCAAGCTTGTAAATCTTGTTAATCTTCCTCACGTCGTTGTAATGACGGCATGTTATAGCTTTTGTTTAACCTTTGTCTCCAACACTCTAATACCATTGTTAGCCCAGCTTTTGTCCTTAGTTGACTTCTGCAGTCATTTCAGTGTTTTCATACTGGGTTTGTGGTGTGGGCTACACAGTGTGAAGGTGACTGTTGTGGTATGTTAGACTGCAAATCGAAAATGCAGTTACGGTACTTTTCCAAAAAATCTATTTACCCTCATGATTGATATTTGGTGTATTTTGAGTGCATTGCTTTCATAATTGAAATGAGCCATAATAACCTTAAATACACACAAAAAATGAGTCATAATAATGATTTCAGATTGTTTTCCTCACAATTATAATGATCAAAACAATTATATTGTTTCTTAAAAAACTAACTGCTGCAGGAAAAACAGACCTTCTTTCCCGTCATGTCACTTTTGTTGCTGACATAACCAAATGCTCTGACATGTGAGGTGATTAATTGCCTGTCACCTTTGACTGGCAGCCTTTGTATGTTGGATTAATTAAGTACACCTCTGAAAATATGAATTGAGTGCAATTGTTCCCCTATTGTTTGGAGTCAGTAGTTAAAGCACAGCCTCTGGTTGTTTGTCCCACAGGTACAGATGAAGAAAATTCAGCTGGACAATGAAAACTGGACAGTGAGATATAGTGGATACAGCTCGATCCCTGTGGCCACACCACCCCCACCAGCACCAGCACCACCTCCACCACCACCACCCAATCTCTATTTCTATATCTGCTCATTGTTCCATTGCAGTACAGCGAGGTCCTTTCAACAATTTAAACCTCGCTCTCAAGCTTTCCTCCTGGAAAAAGCCATTCTCTATCTTCAGTGGTGTGTGAGCAGCCCTTTGGGAGTTTAAAAAGGCTATGGATTGTTGACTTGTCTTAATCCTCTCTCAGCACAAACAACTACCTCCCTTATAATGGGATGGCAGTTAGAACAGAACCAGCAAGCATGAGAAAGGGTTTCATCTCAGGTTGGAGCTGGAACAATCCTGTTCAACGTACTAGTGAAATGACAGCGAAACAAACTCTTGGCCATCCGAATTAAATGCAAGGGGGGGGGCTACCTCGCCGAGACAAAAACAGGACTGCTGCATTGTGCAAGCCTCTCATCCATTTTAAACATTGTTGCGATCTGGCTCTACTGCTGAGCCAAAACATTTATTGTGCAAGCATGGAGTGGGAACTGAGTAATTTTGCCAGCTTGTCTATAACTGCAGCAGTTCTGTCATGAAACTAACCTGTAACATAAAAATACTGTACACTGCACACTCTGACACATTCTACTTTGCTTCCTTGCACGTTTCTCCCTCTTTCTCTCTCTCTTTTACTTTTTTAAGTGATAAATCCCCCCTTCAGTCTTTATCAGAAGGCCGGAGCTGAGCTATTCTCTTTGCAGTCAGCAGAAAGCGGAGTGGACAGAGGTGCTAAATCAACCCGCAGCCGAGACTGCCTGCTTACTTTGTGTTGGCTTAATAAGTCTGGGCATATTGGCATATATACAGCACAGTCGATATAAACTTTTACAGTTCATTGCCCAGAGACTTAATCTTCACCACCGTTATAACTGCTGTTTGGGATTGAGATATTATGAGCACCTATGCTGATAGAGCATGTGTTTTCCACTGTGTTTTAATGACCACAAATGTAACGAGTTATTGATAATGATAAATGTAATCAGACACTTAAAGGTGCACTATGTAGTTTTAGGCAATAAAATCAGAAGCGGAAGATCTTTATTGATTGATTTTTTTATGCCCAAACAAACTAAATCAAATTATCTCCTTTTTCATGAATGAATAAACAAACTGACCTCAACACAATTACATACTGTTTAACTGTGTCTATATGTGGCGGACCCTGCCACCTTTCTAGCTTCAAACAGTGTTCAGGGGACCTTATTTTCCTCTGAGAACAGCTTGTTTATTCAGTTATGGAAAAAATAAACATTTCTGAGTTTGTATTATCACCTCATTAATATTGTAAATATTAAAATTCTGACTTTGAATTTCCCCTCCAAAACTACATAGTGCCCCTTTAAAACTGTCTCAACAATTATATGTGGGACATGTTTATAACTAACTACCGAAGAATTTAAAGTCCTCGCGCAGTCACCCGTAGTCTTTAGGCTAGACTGGGGAAATATTCTAATTAGCTTGTTTCCACAGTATTGTTTTAACAATATCCAGTGACCTATGAGCCTTAAGCTCCTTCTAATGAAGACAATCCCAAAGCAGCATTTCTGCATAGGACAGCTGACAGCGTCCAACCTGCCTTCATAAGCTGCAAAGGATTAATCCTCTCTCTTCTACCCCCCTCTCTCTCTCTCTTACCCTGCTTTGCTAATTTGATGTAATTAAATTAAGTGGAGACTAAAAGTAGGGCATTGCTGCTTGCCCCCATGATTGGTCATCCTTATTAGAGGGTATAAGATGCCGGCTCCAACATCATAGGAGCAACAAAACCTAATAAACACGGGGACACAGAGAGAGAGAGAGAAAACATAGGAGCACTTAAGTCAGACCTCAAGGCGAGTACAGTACAAAATGACCACATCTAAGGGAGAGGAGGGGGTGAGAGAGGGAGGGAAACAGAGAGAGAGAGAGAGAGATTTGTGGTAGAAAAAGGGTTGATTATGAAGTTTTTTTTTTTTTTTTACTTGTAGTTTATCCAAAGAATAGGTTCAGGTTGTTTCAAGCCTTTCTTTAGAGTAACTTAAACGTCTTGTTTCTGCTGACCTCCAGTGGTTTAACTTCTCACAACATAGCGCACCTTAAACCACACCCAACCACACCCATCAGTAGAGCTGCAACTCATAGCCAATTAATGGCTTTGTCCACCGGAAGGAAAATCAGTTGCCAATTATTTTGAGTACTAATTTTTCGAGCAAAAATGTCAAACATTGGATTGTTACAACTTCTTAAATCAACATTATGTAGAAATTGGCATTTTGTGCAATTTGGTACCCCCCACAGTTTCTAACCAAAATCTAAGACGAAAGATATTCTCATATCACAAAGATTATATATATATATATCATATATATATATATCCCAGCCCCAACCTCACTTGACAATATTTGGTTGGCACTTTGGTGCTTTTGTCATATAGTTGATCAAGTTAAAGACTTTGGTACACAAGTCATAGACGTTGGTACGTCAAAAGCACAGCATTAAAGTTGTGACCCTTCCAGAATACATTTTCAGCGGCGCCTAATCTAAATTCAGTGTGTGATAAGGTCTGATAAAATCACCTCTGGCAATATAGCGGAAATTCCTGATGGGTGACAGAATTTGGTGCAACAGCTGCAGCAAGTAAACAGTCAGAGGAAACCCAGTGACGGAATTTGGCACTTAAACGGACTGCAGCTTTGGAAGACACTCACTTGGTTCTTCAGCTGAACCGAAGGATTTTCACAAGGAAGGGGTACTGTTTACAGTGATTTGGCCCTATTTCATACAACAAAGTAAGCAAAAGTAGCTCTTTGGACGTACACATACTGTAGCATGTCAGTGTTGTATTGCGATCTACTCCGAAGCTCAAATTTGAGCAGCCCTAAACTGATACAATCTTTAGTCCGACAGAAATAGTGAATCAAGAAATCTGTCCCTGCTTCATGCTGTTGCAGTACTTGACCATATTTTATCCTCACACTGCTCTGAAGAGATAAGCCTTCACCTCATCATGACGGGGCCCCGGGGTGGCCATACCAACCACCCTCCCTCTTCATGGCAGGGGACCATCAATTCATGGTTGAGGTAAAGTTCTGCCTCCTGGGCTGGTAACATTATGCCATGAATGCTCAGTCGACCAGTGTCACTCACACCCTTCTGCCCCCTCCTCTGCTATGCTCACTTCCCCTAAGCCCTAAGTGATACATGAGCCCCTGCCTTGTGGAGCAGAATGGCCCATCCAGGCAGAGCTGACAAGACCCAGTGTCTTAATGGAGCAATACACCAAACGGGCCCTTTGTTACCCCGACCAGCTGCATATCTGCCTCCCCAGCCAACAGCCTTGGCTCTGATAGAGGTGTCTCACAGTATCGACAGCTTCTAATTTACTCTCTCATCATCACTTGCCTCATTTGCTCCTCAGAAACAATGCTCCCTTTCTCTCAGTTCAGGTCAGCCATTTTGTTTGCCAGCAATTTGTTGATTAGATTTTTCTGCATCCAGTGTTTAATTTGCGTGCCAGCTGAGACACATATCAAAGTTAGACTTAAATAAAATCAAGCATCAGTCGATTCTTGGCTTTTTCATTCGCAGTTAAAAGCCTCTCTGACTGATTACGTGCCATCAGACATCAGTGCATTATTTAGTTCCAGTGTGTATGTGTAGCTAGTATGTACCAAAACATCACAGCCTCCAAATGGTCTCTAGAAGCCGTTGTCTTCTCTGTTAGGGTGCCAACAGATGTGGAGTATGACTGCAGTTCTAATTACTGAAAAAGACAAGTGTGGGGGATAATTACACAGTGGAAGTGAGGCAGAAAACAGAGTCCAGGGCCAGAGCTCTGATCTGAGACTAGAGACAACTCTGGCTGCCCATCAGCATATGCAGCCCAACCTGCATCAGCACAAATACTGCCCTCACAAAGAAGCTGCTTTAAGATCAGACGGAGAAACCGCGCTTTAGTGAGCATACCCCAACATTAGCACTATTCAAAAAAAGCAAATGATACAGCAATCTATACTAGAGCTACATAATTACAAAATGCCGGTGCCGCAGGAGGGCTTTCTTTGAGATGATTTAATACATCCGCACCTCCACCTCTGCATTTAAGGAAAAATATCATTGCACTGTCCCTCAAAAAAAAATAAAAAATCACTATTTAGCTGAAGGCGGTGTTCATGTGCAGTAGGTAGCGGAGCATAAACAACACTACACTTTATACACTCAGGTTGGTACTAAAAATACACTGTGTGGGGTTTTCAATTCACATAAATCGGAAAGATGTAACACAAGATCACGTGTGTTTGAAAACATGCACTAATATGTGGATACAAATGTCTTCTACACGTTTTATGTTATGAAAAAAGCCTATTCCTCATGCTAATGTGTCTCATTTTCATGTCGCTCCTGCATGACACCGCTTCATTTTTACTGTTTACTCCTCTTTGTAAGCCGTACCCAGGAGACAACAAGCGCGCCTTGGCCTTAATTGCGGGATTAGACATCTGCTTTGCCTATTGCTGAGTAGCCTCACTTTGTAAGTAAGCCACTACTAAGTGGTGAGATATTATTTAATTAGCTGCATTTCTTATAGAATGGTACAATAAGAAAGAGATCCAGGAAAGATCAAGAGAAAAAGATCGCCGTGAATAAACGGTGCGTGTGCATGTGGTGCATGACAGGGAGTTCTGTCGTGCAGCACAAGAATGCATTTTGCCATTTATACACAGCTCTGCCTCCCCCTTATCAACAAGCAATGTGGGAACACCATAAGAAAGCTGTGCCGTCCTCTATCTCGCACCGATGCCATGTATCTGCCAATAAATAAATATATAAGGGAGAGCAGAAAACAGAAATGTGCGTGGGTATGCATTGTGTTTCTACACTATGTTTCAAAATATATGCTAATATTAGCTTGCACTTAGGTGTTAGGCAGGCGTGTTTTTATCAGCCCTTGCCAGCAGGCCCGAGGCACTAAGAGATGGAAGGAGCAATGAGGAAGGTGAAATCCCACACAATCCTATTAGAGTGGATTAGGGGGCAGCTTTCTTTCTGTTGCCACTCTGCTGCAGGTGAGCAATTGTAAATTGCAGGGAAAAAAAACAGAAAAACAAAAAAAGATAGTTATGACATGGGTTGTTCTTATTGAGGCCTCCTATTGTGTAACAGGGCAGCCATTAATCTCTCAAAACCTTTAATTTTTTTTCCATTAAGCAACCATACATGAAGAAATATTAAATCGTAAGGTGATTAAGGTGTACGGCTCAGAATAATTACACTGCTGCCAATCAAAACCACACACATAGAAGAGCTCGGGGTTTGTTTTTGTGTCCCAAAACAGTCGTGTGTAATTTAAGCAGAGGCTCATTATCGATCGGATGATCAATGGCAATCATATATTTTCGTCTTCTGCAAGCAGGCTGCCACAGAAACCCATCCTCTCCGGCCTCCCCTGTGGTCGGGGTTATGAGGCTATAAAGAAAGATTTTCACCCTCCATCTTTTTCTTTTATTTTTTCCTTTGACCTTTCCCAGAACCAATTAGTCCATCACTAGTGGAGTTATCACTACACTGTTGGAACCACTGTACGTCAAACTATTTTATTTTTTTATATCTTCCAAGTGCATATTTTTCTTTTTGACCTATTTCAAAATTCTAACCAGTGATATGTTACACTATATAAATGAGTGCAAATTTGCATATCGCTTCAACTACCCACATTCACACTCTTGGGTTGTGACGATGATTCAAAGTGATCAAAGAGATGAGAGATGATTTGGGAGAGTGCTGCCTCTTTGTGTGTGCACTGAGCCCGTGTGCATATACAGGCCTGACTGGCACAGAGATAGCTGCTGCCTCATTATAATGACAGAGGATGAGGCTTCTCCAGGGTGACTGAACTCAATTCAGATTAGATAAAAAAAAAAAAAAAGAAAGAAAAGAAAAGGAATGCGGGCATTTGCATTCTTGATCTCGGCTTTATTTATTTCACTTTATTTTATTTATTTGTTGCGCTTTCTTGTGCCGCTCCCCTGGGAAATAGGAGAATCAATCAGAATGGACTGCGGGGAACTCTTTAAGCTCTTTCATTAGCATCCTTAACACCTTGACCTGCACTCCGGCTGCATCACTCTTCCACGCTTCCTGTCTTTAATGATGGCAGGCGAAAATTCAGCAGCGGCTCAGACATGTTTAACAATGAATGAGGAAACAATATGATTTTACGTGTTCTATTTGTAATGCATTCCTTCTCACAGAGGTTGGAAGAAACAAAGTACAAACATTCTGTTACTGTAGATTTTTTAGGTATCAATACTTTGCTTGATTATTTATTTTTCAGATGACTTTTTATTTTGAACAACTACATTTTTACACAAATATCTGTGCTTTTTTACTACTTCCTTACTTTAGTTTTAAAGGTGCAGTATTTATGAATTGTCCACCTCTCAAATTCATACTCCAAACAAACACACTAACCACTGACTCCTGCTTACTGCAGATTCTGTAAGTTAGTTAACTTAGTTAGCCTTGCAGCTAGCAGTCCAGACTGGGACCTTGGATACCACTCCACTCCTAAGAGTAAGGATGGGCCAGGGCTAGCTGTTTAGCATGCTAAGTTAAGTAGATCTCTGCATCAAAATACATAACGTAGATGTCTTTGACATTATTTCAGACCTCTTTTATCTTCACGTTCTATTGATGATGTTAGTTAATTAATGCGTGTTTTAAACTAAAATTCTTAAATATTGCACCTTCAATGCATTTGAGGTTAATTATTGATTATATTCATTATGTGTCTCTGCCTTCCCAACATCACAACACTAATTTCAACCTATCAGTGCAATTCAGATTAGACAAACACTACAGTCTAACACGTGCAGAGGAACATATATTCAGATCCCTGCAGCCTGTATTTCCTTATGTTCTCTATTTATTGGACACATCCTACGTATTCTACCTTTAAGTTTAACAGTTTTTGAATCATACTAATACTGTATGTCATGAGGCTCAGTTAGCTTTGTAAGAAGTGGATGGGGTCTTTGTCCAGCGTCTTTCTTTACAAAAGTATCTGTACTTCTACTTGAGTAAAGAATGTGTGTACTTTTGTCACCTCTGCCTTCACATGAGGTCTTTCCCTTGATGCTGATGCTTTTTCGTTTACCTTTTCACAAAAGCATAAATCGTTGTCATGTTTTCAATATGATAATGTTCTTTTTCTATACAACACATTACCATATCTCCCATACTCTCGGTTCGATGTAGCCTGCTGTTAAAACAAATCACCTCCTTGTGAATTATTAATGTCTCATATAACTTAATGAAATTCAAGGTTTTTTTTGGATCACGTGTAGTCTGTCAGTGTCACAGGAGCGCTATCTCAATACAAAATGCCATTGTATCTTGCAGGGTGAACAGCTGTGTATGTGTGAAATCATTACTGCACTCTGGAAGTTAAATATCTTCCACTTTTGTGCAAAATCACATCGCAGCGAACATTGACCAGACAGCTCATCATTCTGAGGTAATTTTCGAAAAATACTTTTAAACAGGAAAAGCCAGAGGTGTAAACAGACAGACGGACTGGATGAACTAGAAAGAAGGGAGATGGCAGAGAGGACGCTGCTGTTGATGATGATTCACTGAGTGCCTTATGGGTAAAGAGCTCCCTGACTCAAACTCATCCAGGACCTATGCATGTGAGGGGCGCACAAATCCCCTTGAGTCAAAGGAGGGGGCTCTTTCTCTCTCTCCCCCTCCGTCTCCCAAGACTCTAATCCGAAACCAGACACATTACTCAGCTGACCCCTCGCTGCCCACCGCACGCACAGTCAGGTCTCATTTCCCTTCATGCCAACCATTGCCTGGTCACCACCGAAACCACACAGACCACTGCAGGCGCAAAAGGCTGCCCACTCCGTCTGCATGGATGGGCTCTTTGGACCGACGAGAAAGCTGGAGCTGGGGGTGGGCTGGGGAAGAAGTCGAAGTAGGGAAGAAGAAGAAGGGAGCGAGCGAGATGCAAGTAGGTTAAAGACCTGAAGCGCACACAAATAAACAGAGGGTGTTTGTGTTCTCACACATCAGAGGAAGAGGAGAATGAAACGACTGCAATCATCACTCTCTCGTTCGTGGGTCAATAACTGCCTGCGCTCCCTCTAGAGCAGGGGAACATGTACTCAGATCCTTATCAGGGCAGCTATCATCTCCGCTGCCTCACAGAAGCAGAGATACTGTCATCCTCACACTATCGCAGAATGACATCAGCTCAGAGACATGGGAGTAATTATATTATACAAGCCCGCAACACACCGGCAGCACTTCTTTCTCTCTCCTCTCTCCTTTCTTCCTTCGCTTTCCCCATCTCACTTCTTCCTCTCCTTCTTTTATTTCTTTCCCCCGTCTTTCTTCTCTTCCCACCACACCACCACCGCCACCACTCATCTGTTCTCTGCGCCAGTACAGACGAGCACTGTCTCTAATCATTTGAACCATTAGCTGTGAAGGTGGAGAGCTTTAAAATTGATTATAATCACTTAAATTGCTTCGCCGACTTTGATCAAAACCTGCCGAGTTTTGAGATACAAAAGGCATTCGCGTGGTAGTTGATGGAGCAGGTGTTATGCGGGGGGTTTCCTCAGACACGTTAAGTATATCACATAATCGTCATGAATGTGGAGGTTGACTCCCCCCCTACTCAACATATGGTATATGATTCTGACAAGATGGTAGGCACGTGATATAGGCAGAAATAGTTGCATGTCACTAGCTTCTACATCAAAAAATACAGAAATCCACAGAATGTCCTTTTTTTTTTTACTATTGAAAAGATCCATTCCTTAGAGGGGCACTATGTAGTTTTGGAGAAGAATTCAAAGTTTTAATATTAATGAGGTAATAATACAAACAAACAAAATGATTTATCTTTTCCATAACTGAATAAACAAGCTGTTCTCAGAGGAAAAAAAGGGCCCAGAACACTGTTTAAAGGTAGAAAAGTGGCAGGGTCCGCCAAATCTAGACACAGTGTAAAGTTGCGTTGTCCTTTAAGGTCAGTTTGTTTACTCAGTCATGAAAACAAAATCATTTGTTTATTTAGTTTGTTTAGGGATAAAAAAAAAAAAAAATGTCTTCACCAAAACTACATAGTGCCCCTCTAAGGTCTACAACACCTTCCCCTCTGATCAGATCACCTCATTGATCCAGTCTCAATGAATAAGAAGCGCAGGTAAAGCAGAGAACATGATAACCTAGTTACCCGGCGTATCGAGTGTCATATCCATCCCTGGGAAAGAAGACTATCACCTCTGGGAGTCTATACATGATGAATGGAATGTCTGCTACTCAGAGTTGATACTGTCTGAACCTCATTACAGCTCGCCCTAAACAAACAATGCATCACACTCCAACTCAATTTCATACATCCTGACCATGGTAATTTTCTTCTTCTTTCCACATAAATCAGTGACAGAATCCACAGCAAAGCAAACACAAGGATGTTTTCTCTTACAGTACGCTGATACATACAGAGCAATGCCTGTTTTCCCAGGAATTTTGTGCTAACATTGTGGACAAATGGATGGATGGCCCACCATTAGGGGCAGCCAGAGATGCTAAATTTAGCTGTGTGCTAAGTGAAATAGAGCATTTTCATGAGATGGAGGCCAATTTGCATATAGAACTAACTGTCAGCACTCTATTAGCTTTGTTTAGTCTAATCACTTGAGACAATGTTAAATGCACTGTGACAACAATGGTGAAAGGCAGGTACAGTTATATAAGTATCGCAAATAGGATTAGATTTTAACATTGACGCTGACACCAAAAGCTATGAGAGAGAGAGAGAGAGAGAGAGAGATACAGAGGGTATGGGGGCAGAGAGGCAGATGGTTTCTGTTGTTTTATACATGGGAAGAACAAATAAAAAGAATAAAAAGATACTGTTCAATTATACACAGTCAAACCTGAGGGGCAATGACTTGTATAGTCACAAATGAGTTGGGAAAAAAAATGGAGCTGTACATGTTTAATTGCTGCAGTGAAGAGACATCCCATGTCAGGAACAAGCCCCCGTGAAAAATAAACCAATTGCAGCGCAGCTACGACAACAGTACTGGGGCTTTACAACAGCAGGCTTTGTCCTGGAGCCAGGTACCATGTTGAACAGCGTGTCTCCCATTTCGCATTCACGCACCCCCCCGTGCGCTGATCAACCCAAAATGTAATCATGTTACTGCGAAAGCTTTTCTTTGCTCTCTCTCTATCGCTCCCTCTCTCATGATAATGGCACAGAGGAGCGTCAACGATAACTATGATATTAACTCGTGGAGTCTGCCTGAAAGCACCGCATGCCCCCAGGGGGTCCTTAGGGAGGGCAGGGGGCGAGCTGAGTGTTGTCCGCTGCAGACAGGTCACGGCAGAGTGGCCTAATTGCCTCTCTTGTTGTCTCAGTAGGCCGGCAAACCTCCCATCTCCCTCATCATCAGTGAGGAGCACTGACTCCCTTGTTGGTACAGATCTAACTCTGCCCAGTGGTCCAGACTCCAGTCTTGTTCCTGAGCTGCTACTGTGTCCAATAAAAACATCCTGAAAATGCCAGTGTCAGTGGTATCTCTCACAACTCAATGCCTTGTACTGCTGAACTTTGATTTTAGACGATCTGGTGCAGTAGAGATTTGTTGTACATTATCAAGTAGAGGCTCCTCAATGGATCCAGAGTAACTCAGCATTACGTCAGTGTTACACCAGTTGTGATTACGTCACTCAAATTTTGCCTGGGCAGTATGATGAGTAAAGAAAAGGAGCATTTTGGTTTTTACAAGTGTCACACTCCCTCGATCTTAAACATCCCTCAGAACTTCAGGTGTGACTCACAGTGGAAACAAGTACTGCAAAGAAAGTGACACTCAAACTGCAGTATTTCTAAAATCATTGCCACATACACTGAGGCGAGCATACTGCAGTCTCACCATGAATACTCGGGTTGAGGTTATATAATTCCTCATAGCTGAGATTCTCTCTCTTTTTCTCTTGATGCCTGTGTCAGGGACCTTCCTGCCACACCGGGATAGAGAGGCCTCATCTCCACTCCACGCTGGGCAGGGGCCAGGAGCGGCTCGACGCCCTGCGGAGCTGGAGGCAACGCATCTTTGTCTCTTCCAAACACCCGGGGGGCAACATGGAGCGCCACAACGTTCTAATCCTGTCTAATCTGGACACAGCGGAGCATCTGGAGATAGGGATATGGCTAATCTCAGACATGGAGACAGAGGGCACTTTGCTGAGACGGAGAAAAGGGGGATGTATCTAAGCTAGACTCGCTGTGTCTTGCCGAGCTATGCATGTGTCTTGGGGAATGGGAAAAACCAATATCGAGGAATATTTGAGGCTGGAGCCGCGGTAACACGTACCGAAGTGTGAATGAAGATTGTAAAAAGTTAACAGCAATGATTCAATCTAAAACAAACTGCTCGAGAAGTTTGGGAATGCATCGAGGCAAGTGAGTACTTACTGTGCCCTGCTCTTAGGGATGCAGGTGATCTGTGGATAGCAATAGGCACAATATGGTGACGCTTGTTTCCATGGGCGAGGTGAATGTGGTGGAGACTCTCCACGGTGCCAGGTTCCGACCCGGCCACAAAGCCCAGGGCCAGGGCAGTGATCCACAAGGCCAGGTGGGTGAGTGAAGCTGAATTCCGGTTCAGGGGCTCTGCCTGGGGCCTCAGGGGAGCAAACTGTGTCCTCCACCCTCCGAACATCTTCCCTGAGTGGCCAGATGAGGCGTCAGATCAAGGCGGAACTTCAGTGAGCCTTAGAGCCCCATACTTCTCACCTTGCCAAATCTCACTTTGCCCAGGGACATTCGCACAGATCCACAGAGAAAGAAAAAAAGGGACACCACCACACAAAATGTCGGTTGTGGGGTGAAAAAAAAAGCCTATTGCTGTTCTCCAATGAGTCAGGAAATCCGTAGCAGCACCCAGGGACGTAAAAAAGTGTCATCAATCATCATACAAAAACAATCAGAAACATTCACTCAAGAAATTAGGGCAACCTCAAACAGCAATGGAGAAATCCCAGCTTGCTCCAATTCTCTTAGTTGCCTTTTTCTCTCTGTTTCTCTCTGTCTTCTTCGGTTAAGCCCTCACAAAATCAGAAAGATTTCCACACCAAAAACTATTAATATTCCAAAAAATGCAGGAAGAAAAAAGAAAGCCAACTTCAGAGGAGACAAACAGCACCTGTGCGAAGTGAATCTCTTCAGAAAACCAGCATTCTGAGTTTCCCTCCTTTTCCTCCTCCAGTGCTCTCAAAGGATGTCCAGAGGAATGGGACCATAGTAAATCCGAGTCTCATTTGCAT